>NC_056743.1:1278252865-1278333105 GCF_019279795.1 Protopterus annectens
AAAAAACTTCCATTTATTGATGTATTAACCCAGACATGACCACTGCCTATTAGGTATTACTATTGATAACCATCTTAATTTTGATCACCATATTGACAACACCATCAAATCAGTTAACAAAAAAATAGGTACTCTCTACAGAATTAAACCCTTTCTAACCCCAGCAGCTAGAATAACCATTGCTCAAACCCACCTGATCTCCACTCTTTTCTATGCCTCTGCCATATATACTAGCTTATCAAAAAATAACATTACCAAACTCTCTTCCTGTTACAACAGTATAACTAGATTCATTACGGCTACACCCTTCAGAACTCACCACTGTCTCAACCTCAGGCAACTTGATTGGTTAGAACTTAATAGCCACTTACTCTATCAACAACTAACTATCATTCATAAGTCCCTTTACTACCCAGATGCTACCCCTAGCCTGACAAAACTGATTACCCCTTATAAAAACCTAGCCACACTCCGCCCTGCTAATAAAGTACTAGTAGCCTCGACTAAATCTTACAATAAAGCTGGTGACTCATTATTTTCAAATTCTTTCGGGAAAATCTGGAACCAACTCCCTCAAGAAATAACTAACCTAGACTCCACATCCCTTTTTAAAAAACATATCAAAGAGCACATAAAAACCCACTGGCTATGTCCCTGTGCTAATCCTGACTGAAAACACTTCCCCCTTACTTTACTCACTCTCCCCTGATTGTTGCCTCTAAATGCCACACTTACTGATACCAGCTACTTCCTTATTTTGAATCCTCTATAAATTTTACCTATTCTTTCTTTCTTCTTCATTGTATGCCTTTTGTGGGCTTTCTAATCTGCTCTTTTTATTACTCTTACTTTCTATCCTGCATACCCGAAATCTCTGTTTTTTTAACCAGCTGTTTCATTTATATTTGTTAATTATGGTCTTGGGTTCGCTAGTCTGTTTCTGTTTTTCTTTTTTTTTTCCTCTTTTAGTCTTACCCATGCTTACCATTGTACCATTCTGTATTTTAGCTTACTATTTTCTGATTGTTAATGGTTGCTTACTGCTTGTATTTTGGAGCTTTTCTCCCCGGGCCTCTACTGAAAACGGATATATGTCCAGCTAGACTAGCCCGGTCAACAAATGTAAAATAAAATAAATAAAAAATAAATAAATATATGTATGTATATATATATATATATATATCTGTATATATATATATATATATATATATATATATATATATATGTGTGTGTGTGTGTGTGTGTGTGTGTGTGTATATATATATGTGTGTATATATATATATATATATATATATATATATATGTGTGTGTGTGTGTGTGTGTGTGTATATATATGTGTGTATATATATATATATATATATATATATATATATATATATATATATATATATAGATATATATATAAAATCCCCATTGTAACTTTCTCATGTGGGGCCTTGCCAGTGACAGCATGTTTGATAATGTGCTGTAGTTGAGGTATAAGCTTTTTTACCAAGGAGCTCCATGGCCTTGCTGTCTTTATCTGTGGGGAGAACTGAGGTGGATGGGAGCAGCTGTGAGGCCTTATCAGCAGAAACTGAAATAGTGCCAAGGTCCACTGCAGGGCACTGGATAAGGAATTTGTCCACCTAAGGGACCTTGTAAAATCTCTTAGGCCTTCGAGGTGCAGGGGGGTCAGAGTCTGATTAACAGATGCTGCATTAAATGCATCCAGAAAAGCTGGCAAGACTGGGTGTATAACTGAAGGAGAAGGGGTGTCCATCTGAAAGAGTTCATAGTATCTATCTGAACTTCTCTCATCTCAGAGGAATCCCATTTGAAATACTTCCTCATTTTGGAAATGGTCTCCCCAAAAGTGAGATCCTCACCTGGAGAATCTATTTCTGCAGAATCTTGCTCTGGGGAGGCATAACTAAGGGCGGAAGGTAACTGGGAGACGTATGACAGAGAATCTTCTGAAGAAGAATCAGAGGAGTCCTCTGCTTCAACTTAAGAAGTATCTAAGGCCTTGGGCTTATCATAGGAGGAGCCGTTGGGAAAGATGAGGTCGTAGCAGGCCTCAGAGCCATAAAAGCATTAAAAAGGCTCTGAGAAAAGGCCTGCCAGTCTGTCTTGCTGTCAGCAGAAGAAGAAGAAATATGCTTTGTTTTCTATTTTCTTTTAAGAGAATGCCTAACAGGTGTCTGGGCAAAGGTAAGCCTAGGTTTACTAACGTGTAGTAGTGGAGGGATCTGTCTGGGCAGCTGGTACAAGCTGAGGTTCCCCCTCGCCGTAAGTAGTTTATGTCTGTGTTACCTCCTAGGGCGTGTCTTCCACTTTGGGTTCTGCGGCTTCCCCAACAGTACCCACTGTACCCATGTTGGTGGCAACCAATTGTTCTTCCAGATGAACATCTGCTGCAGGAGGGACTTTGGGTGGAGGAGGTGCAGCAATGGTTTCAGGCCTAGCAACTTTGGCCTTTTTCTTTGGCGGCTCGACTGACTGATCGGACTGCTTCTCCATACCTAAAGCTAAGCACTTAAAGCAATGATTTTCTAGGTAAATATTTAATGCATGAAGACAGCTGCACAACATTTTTGGAACAAAGGCTTGGCAGATGCAGCAAGACTTATGGTCGTGCACAGGCCTTAAACAAAAAAGGCAACGCTCATGGGTGTCTTTATGGGGGATCTGACTACCGCACCTACACTTTCCTTTCCTGGGTGACATGAACCTACACAGGCATACAGTGACTCAAGGCCAAAATGTCCCCAACCCTACCAAGTCCTATGTCAAGGGCAAACAGATACCTCCCCAATCTCTTGGAAGGGGATGTTTCTGTATACATTCCTCCTGTTCCCACTTCAGAAAGTCATAGTGAAAATCCAGCAGGACAAACCAAAAACCTTGTTGGTGACACCCTTTTGGCCAAGACTGTGGTTCCCCCTCTTTCTGCATTTAGCCAGGGGCAGTCACCACAAGTTACCTCAGAGTGGACCTACTCACAAAGGACAAGGGATGCCTAACCCATCCCTACCTACAATCTGTGAACCTTACCCTGCGGGTGATAGAATTCTGATCATTTACAGACACCTTTACAATGAGGACGTGCTCACAGTCCTGCAGGAGGCCGGGAACCCTAACACTAGGAGATCCTACATGTCTAAATGTAAAGGATTCTCCATTTAGTGTCTACAAAGAAAGTTGACCCTTTTCAGGGTGATGTTCCCTTGGTATTGTCATACCTTTGTGAACTATTGTAGACAGGGTTGGTGTAGTCCTCTGTTGAAGCCCACCTTGCTGCTATTTCTGCTTGTGTACCTCTGGACCCCCCCTTTGGCATCTCGTTTGTCTGCTTAGTTGGTCTTAAAGGGAGTGTTGCATATCAGGCCCCCCTAGGAAACCCGTCCCACCACTTGGAGAATCTCACAGTGACCCCCTTTGAACCAGCTTCTAAGGCCTCTTTAAAAACATTGCACTTGGAAAAAGATTATCCTAGTAGCCTTGACATCATCTAGTAAAGTGTTAGAGTTACAGGCCCACATGTCTATTCCCCCTTTCCTCACCTTCCACAAAGACAGAATAACCATTCGGACCAACCCTTCCTTCATGCCCAAGGTGGTCAATGAGCTATTCTTAAACCAAGCTATTCACCTTCCCACCTTTTTGCCCATTCCAGAATAAAAGTGAGACTTTCTTGCATTCATTTGATATGCCTAGGCAGCTTAGGTTTTACCTTGACAAGACCATGTCCATCAGAAAAACAGACCAATTGTTTGTCTCCTTTAATCCCAAGGTTCTAGGGAAAGCATTGAAAGACAATTTCTGCCTGGATTTCCAGGACAGTTTCATTCTGCTATGCATACCATGGAAAATCCTTAGGGTCTAAGATTAAGGCACACTCCACTAGGGCTATGGCTTTATCTGGGGCTTTCTTTTAAGGACTGGACACATATAAAAAAGTTTGTTAAAAATTTTAAAAGTTATTAGGAGAGTTGTCTTAACGGAATAAGCCATGGAGTCTTTATATATAGTTAATTGAATAAGTGTTTCAGTAATTATTCAATTATATATTTAATAATTGATGCTATATATATATATATATATATATATATATATATATATATATATATATATATATATATATACTTTATCTTGTAAAATTTATCTGAAGAAGTTGAGGTATTGGCCCCTTCGAAAGTACTTACAATTAAATTTTGGTTTTATAAGTGGCTCGTGCAAGTGTCGGTTTTTCGTAATCGCTTTTTTTTGTTTTTTAATTTTCAAGTTGTGGATTTGCATAGTCAGGCTTTGCAAGGACCGTTGTTCAGGAGCTCCTAGGCCATTTTCCTTCCACCTTCCCATTCAAAGCTACAGCAACCTATCCATATGACTTTGGTACTGCAGCAGTGAGTGATGTGAAGAACATAATACAATTGTATAAGTAAACTTGCTGTAATAGATGTTAAAATACTCACTGTTGCAGTAGCCACTGCATCACCCTTGGTTTTTGCTGTATTTTTTGTTCCAAGTTGTGGACATTTATTTATTTTTTGCTCTTAAAAATGTCCTCTCAGGGCTCAGTCTCCCTGTCTCAGTTGGCTTGAAAGTTCTTAAAGACGTAGCACTTAACCTGTGTTTTTAGTCAACTCAGCCCGAGCTAACTAATGGTTTGGGCATGTGGAAGGTGCCCTGAAGGTTTTGGAAGCTGTGTGGCTGTTGTATTCTGTGCAGTAAAACTTGTATAGCTTAGGTTACTGCAGCAGTGATCATTCAAACAACCACATACCAGACCCTTTAAATATAGGAGTACAGAGATGGTGCCAGAGCATGAGGAGGACACAGGGTTTTACTCGGTTCTAGTTCCAATAATAAATAGCCCGTGGAGGTCTGTTTTAAAACTATAAAGACTAAACATGTTTCTTCTGGTGCTAAAGTCCAAAATGTTAACTTTCTAGACATGCTGCATCTCCTTTCCCTGAAGCCTTTATGGTAACCCTAGACCTGAAAGATGCCTACCTCCTCGTACCCATTGCCAGAATAGATGGGCAGTTCCTCAGGTTCAAAGTGGGAGGTGCTTACTATCTCTTTACTACATGCCCTTTGATTTGTGTACTGCACCCAAGATATTCAGAGTGCCTGGCTCCTGCAGTTGTTTACTGCATGATCTAGGACATTTACATTTACACTTAATTGGACAACTGTCTCATTCAAATCCTGTGTATGGAGGAGACAAAAAAAAAGCCAAGTAGACTCCAAATAATTTTTCCTCAGATGGATAGCAAATGTTGGAGGTATGATGGCCAAGAAAGAGGTAGCTGGGAGCATATTTTTTTGGAAGTGTCATGAGCTGGCAGACTTCTGGGATTCCCTGCAGACCGCTTTGTCAGAGATGCTGGGTGAGTGGATTCAACTGACTTGGGAGATGATTTTTTTGAGTTATGTACAGAATCGGAATTGCCTAGACATAGTAAAGCCTTGCTGAGTCAAATTATGGTGGGTGCCAAAAAAGCATTTACTAGAAAGTGGAAATCAACATCTAGACCAACTTTACTAGAAGTAGTAAATATAGTAACAGAGATAAAACAACTGGAGTTAGGATCTTTAGAAAAGGGAAGGAGCAAACTACATAGGAAAAATAGGAATTGTGGGAATAATATATGCAGAGCAGGAAAGATGTTTGAGGCAGGATTTGAATGAGCTATATAATGCTTAACGGACAATGACTGATTTATAAGTGATGATTAATGTTTACAACTAGAGTTGTTTCAATGGTGTATGTGATGTAAACTGTTGGCAACTAAAGTGATATCATTTTGTATGTTTTTCATTTACATAAATGTAAGATTGCCTTTGTCATATGTGTAAATTTAATAAAGATGTTTAGGGGGGAGCCTTGTAATTCCCGACTCTGGATTCAAACAGAAAGGCGCAAAGGTTCCTAATGGAATAGAAAGGCGCAAAGGTTCCTAATGGAATAGATCAGAGGCCTGAAGTCTCTGAGGTACCAAGAGAAGCTGAACTTCTATCCCATTGTGTCTTGTAGACTTTTGCAGGCCGATCTTTGTCTGGCTTATTATACTGTTAGAGATCATGATTGCCCTGGATTTTCAGTTTCTCTGCACTAGAACCAGGGACCTAAATCTTCAGTAGCAGATAAACTTGTCCCTCCAGTGTGTTTTATTTCTATTCCAGGACCTCCCATATGTCTAGAGTACAGTTCCTCTACACATTAAGCAGTGTGACTCCATATCTTTCTTTAAACATAACTTAAATGACTGGATTTGTAGCTACAAATTTACTCAAAGATGGACTAGTATGGTCCTCTTGAATACTTGGAGGTGCTGTGACCTGAGGGAGGGTTCTGCGAAGGTGCAAATAGTTATAGGATTCGATGACTTTGGAATGTCAGATGTGGCTGGGGGTCACTCCAAGTAGCTGAGGATTTAAGTTCTGGGAGGGAAAAAAAAAACAAATATCATAGTGATGATGATTCTTGTCAGTCAAAGCTTTCCAACTAACCTGGCAGACCGTGACCTAGCATATTCTCAGACAGCACTACAGTGATGATCTTCATCAACAAACGGGGGGGGGGGGGGGGTCCACTGTAACATTTTATGCAGGCTGGCAATAGATGGTACTTGGCCCAAGATTTATACTTTTACAGTTAGGATGTTTTGCGTCCTTTCTCAGGTGAAGAACTTGGCAGATCAATAAAGCAGAACAGCAGCAGGCACTCCCAAATGGATCCTAAACAGAGATGTCATTTTTGGATTGGATTTTCATATGAGGTGTGCCACAAATGGACCTTATTTCTTCTCTAGAAAACCAACTCCTAAGAGCATTTTGCACCAGGAAACCAACTGCAGGGTTCGGTGCAATAGATGTCTTAGTAACCTGTGAAGCTGTTTTTCCCTACTCTCTTCTTGACATAACTTTTTCCTCTGGGTAATACAGATGTAATGCTGCTCAATAGTATCCTTTTCGAAGAGGGTACTGGTTCTTCCTCCTCCTGAGCATTTAATGACCTATCCTGTTGCTGTAACTTTGCATGTGGACCTCTTGACTCCAAACAAAAATGTATTCGTACACCACAGTCTGAAGACCATAAGACTGATAGCTTGAACGATCTAGCACTTTTCCCTTATAGGCACATTTACCAAATCTGTGCTCCCTATCCTTACCTTAATAGGTTCATAGGTTTATACTGGGCTATCTGCCCTAAGGCATTTATAAGCCTAGCCCAAAGTTTTGTGGCTTACGCCACCCCTTATATGAAAAAATACTGTGCCCATTAGTTTGTTGTGCCTCTGTCCAGCAGTGACACAGATATGATTCCCGGGGTAAACCTACGATCTCCCATCCACAGGTCAAGATTTCTCTTGAACAGTGCCAGCGAGGTGCTCTGCCTCACATGGACCGGGATTTTATTCCACAGCATAGGGAGTCTGAGTGATAAATCTATCCCTCCAGCACGTCCTATTTATATCCGTGCTAAGGTTTAAGTCGCTTGCTCTAGTGGTTTTGGTGGATTTGGATTTTTTGAGGTGGAGCATGTCCATTAATTCCGGGTTGGACATGGCCTTGTATGTCAGGCACATGTCACCTCTGAGCAGACGGTATGCGATTGAATAGAGCTGGAGTTTCTTCAATCTGGCAGCATATGACAGATTTTGGAGTCCCTTTATCCTTTTGGTGAGGAACTTTTGGGGACTCTCCAATTGCTGCAGATGGGTAAGATACATCCCGAATGGGGCATTGTACTCTATCATTGGTCTGATAAGTGAAGAGTACAGGGGAACAATGACCTCACTAGATCTGGATGTGAATCCCTTCATGATCAGGTGGGCAATGTAGAAGGTCTTTCTAACCACTTTAGCAACGTGAGTGTCAAAAGAAAGGCCACTGTCAACCTGGGTCCCCAGGTCCCTGATAACCTCTTCTGTGCTTAGTGGATTGCCACCTATATGGTAGCTTGGGGTTGCCTTGTTTTTCCCGAAGGGTATGACTATACATTTTTGGCATTTAACTTCAGGCCATGGCTCTGGCACCAGCTATCTGTTTCCGTGAGTCCCTTCTGAAGGATATCCGTGTCCGATGCACTTTCCACTATGGCCCAGTTTGCAGTCGTCTGCAAACTTTGTCAGCCAAAGTCCTCCCATGTTGGCCTGTACTTCTGAGAAGTAGATGCCAAACAATAGGGGGCCAAGGACCGAGCCCTGTGGGACACCACTTGTGACCGGCTTGGAGTCTGACATAGCGCCAGCAACTCTAACCCTGTGGGTTCTGTCCTTAAGCCAGTTTGCAACCCATCTTGTGACATATGGGTTTACATTTAAGCTGGTAAGTTTTTCTACAGTACCCAAGTGGGGTATTGTGTTGAAAGCCTTTGCAAGGTCAAGGTAGGCTGTATGGACTGCCTTTCCCTCATCAATGGCCTTGGTGACTGTTTCGAAGAAGTCGGCCAAGTTCAAAAGGCATGATCTGCCCTTGACGAAGCCAAACTGGGTTGGGTCCAATGTCTGCAAGTCCCCTATATCTTTGTTTGAGCTCCATTATGATCCTCTCCATAGCTTTGCAGACTAGACTTGTTAAGCTTATGGGGCAGTAATTACCAGGGTCCGTAGAGGCACCGCCTTTGTGGAGTGGGACCACAGTTGCCGTACAACTTAAGGTATGCTGGGAAGACAGATAAGAGAAATTCATATCTAGTAAAATGGAAAATATGCTCATTTTCATATGAGTCCATCTCTGGACCCTCAGCAATTCTTCTTGCTCTTAAATATCTGTAAGACTTTTATAAAATAGGACATTCTTATGCCTTGCTGAAAGTGCACATCTGCTGTCCCTCTACTATAGGATCCTCTTCCTGTGCTTGTCTGCCATGGACCCCCCCCCCCCAACACCAAATCCGTTACAAGTAAAGCAATTCCGTACAGAAATCCTGCTCCTGAGAACCCCCAAAAAGTAATCAGTCTTCTATGAGTCCTCCACTACATGTTGGAAATGAACTTTACCATTTGAGCATGTCTTGAAAGACTATTTTCTGCCATTACCTCTGCCAGGAGGATGTAATAATTGCATGCCTTCGTATGCAAGCAACCTGTTGTCATCTTCCACAAGGATAAGGTATCCCTCAGCGCCAACACCACATTCACGTCGAATGTGGTGACAAGTCTGTCTAAAGCAAGCTGTTAGTCTTTGTTGAATCCTGCCTCAGAGATCAAGGTCACCTTGCTGGTGCATGGTCAGCTGTCATTTTACCTTGAACTGGCTGAAGTAACAAAATCAAATTGGTTATTGATAGCCTTTGTAATGTGTATGGAGGACAGGTTTCTCTCAAACTTGACTCTCTCAAAATGGTTGTCTGACTTCATCTCCTTCATTTACTCATAATATAGGAGCATTATGCCACAACACGTGAGAACCCACTTCAGAAGAGCAGCAGCTGCAATTTACGTCCTTTCTTAGAGGAGTCAGCACCCACTTCATCCTGGAAGCAGTTACCTGGTATTCTTCCACACCTTTTCCAAGCATTATAACTTGGAGGTTTCTGTATTCTAGGCAGGTTTTGACAAAGCCATTCTATAAGGACCTATAAGTCAGATCTATTGCTGGTGTTTGTGTGCCATTTGATTACAGCTCATCTGCTTGTTGCCACTTGATTACGAAGGCAGAGATACTAAACTTCAGCCACTCAATGTTACTATCCTCATACCGCAGTTATAACACCTGCTCAGAACCGTAATGTTTACCCTAAATGTCCCGACTCGTTGCCTAATCCCAGACCTCACTCCCTAGCTTCCACCTGGTTCCTAACAGTAATTCTACAACTGTCTCCCTAATCCTAAAAGTCACACTTACTTCCAATAGCTGTTCTACTTGCCTGTGTTTTTTGCTCACAATTGAGTAGCCATTCAAATGACAGCCTATGCAAGATGACTGGGGGGGATACACGCACCCAGCTGCAAACTGTGTTTAGTAAGCAGTTTGGTTTCAAACACTTGTAGTACTGCCATTAAAACCAGTACCTTGTTTAGTCCAGTCATCCAGCCACCTACTAGGTCCATAAGTGTTTGGAGTCTTCCCCAAAGTTAACACTACAGCAGTGAACTATACAGTGAATGTGGTACAGCTTTGTAGGGGGTTAATGTAGTTGCAGATGTTTGAGTATGTTTGCTGTTTTGGTAATGTTTTCCACCCTTTCCTTGTGTGTTTCTTGCATGTAGCCATCCTGGGATTTATAGTGGGTGCCCATTTACCTATTCCATTACATTTCATCTCTTATTCCCATACAAGGCTTTCCCTTTAAGGTTTGTCTAGTATGGAGAGAGGAGCTTTTGGGGGTGGGGGGGTTGTTCTGGTTGGCTTGGCTTACTTGGGAATATAGGTCAACTGTGGGTATCCAGTAATCTGGCATCAGACGAGACTGCTGCAGTTGACTGGCAAGAAATTATTGAAGATTGTCTGGGCAGATGTTCCACTTGTAATGCAGGTACGCTGATGATGTCTTTCTATTCATATCCTGCAGTATCCATAACATGAGGGAGTCTGCCACTGGCGGACTCGTACGTCCGGCCAGTATGCAAAAGTCTAAAGGTACTGTGAGGTACATGCGACGTGGCATCGGTCATAAAGAGACGTCTGGTATAAAGCAGACGTCAGCACGTACCAACCTCAAAACTTTTCTGCTGCCTGTTCGATCGTCTGTTCAGCCGTCACTCATCAGTGAAGTTGCAAACTTTAAGTTTTTTTTCTTTAATATTTTGGCTACTGTATTTGGCTGTGATTACATGTCAACTAAGAAGGGTAAGTGTCAGTGTGGAAGGCAAATTCCACATTAGGATACTCATGACCTTTGCATGTTTTGCCTAGGCCCAGACTATGACCATACTTGCCTGTGCTATCTATAAGGCCTTTGTACCCAAAACCCTTCTCAGCTGTTTAGCTTCCCTGGAATTATATCTTGAGAATCAACGCCTTAAGCATCTTGTGCATATGGAGGCAGCATCTGGCACAGTCTGCCTGAAAGGGTTAAGGCTGGATGTCAAACCTTCTGCATTAAAAGTCCCAAGAGTTCTCATTATTGCAACAGTGAATATACTCTTAATGTCTGCATTTATGTTAAGTTCCTACACAACTGTACTTTTGCAAAATATGAGAAGGGTAACTCTTGAAGAGATTTTGGTTGGAGTCTCAAAGTACTACTACCATATTTTTTGAAGAGTGACATTAGCTAAATTGAGTTGCTGTTACGGCAAAATGTTTTATTTTAGTTTGGAAAGGCCTTTTGCTTTTACTTTTGGAAACTTAACGCAGAAAAGGTTTAATTTTCAACTGTCTAATTGAGCGAGTTTGCTAAAATGAAAAGCAGGCATTACACTTATTACAGATTTAAAGGGTAACTGTATATGTGTTTTTAAGAAAATGAGCCGATTAAGTGCTGGTTTTATTAGTTAGTCATAGGAAGACCTCACTTTTGTTACAGATGTTAATAAATTATAATTGCCTAGGCTGCAGTTGCTGCTATAACAAAATTGTTCATATTAACATAAAAGTTAGTATAAAGTAACAATGTCACGTGAAGAATAGATATTAGGAAAATAGCACAATTATTTTTAATAAATGCAGCTGTCAAACTAGAATGTGCAGATTTTATTTATAGGGTGATTGTGTGTGTGTGTGTGTGTGTGTATATATATATATATATATATATATAGATATATAGATATATATATATATATAGATATATATAGATAGATATATATAGATATAGATATATATATATATATATAGATATATATATATAGATATGAATACGTATGACTTCTTACTTTGTCATAATGGTACATTCAAGCCAGAAAAGTCGGTCTGTTAGCTGTAGACATGCCGTGTGTGTATGCGCACGCGTGTGTGTATACACATATAGTATCTCTGAGCAGACAGAGGTTATCTGAATCCATAGCTCCTCTTCTCCGGAGTGGACCCCGAGCCTCTCTCACCCGCATCATAGACTCTTACTCCGCACCAGAGCAAGTCTCCATCCCCCGTCCAGGCAGGTGGGTCACCGGTGCAGTCTACTAATTCTTCATTATCCACTAGGTCATCTTGGCTGTCAGACTCTGATGTGGATTTGATGATGAGGAGTTTCCTCAAACCCCAGATCCAGTTTGGGATTTTGCTGTGTAGTCTGAGCTAGAGAGGGCAAAATCCCCAACTAGATCTGAGGTTTTTAGGAAACTCCATCATCCAATCCACTTCTGAGTCTGACAGCCAAGACTGGACAGATCAGTCTGAGTCGCACAGGGCCTAGTGATCCTAAGTGGGTCTGCTTCTGATTGGGGATATCTTTTTCACCCAACTCAGACAGTGTCCCAGACTGGCTTGACTCCAATTTTATAGGAGCAGAGTGGGTCCTGGATCCGAGTGGTCAATGCTGGGTCCTCAGAGTTGGTGTCTGCTCCTACTTTGTTCTTCTCTGAGATGTCCCTCCCTCTGGGGTCCTCTGCCTTTGATGGCTCGGGCCTAGTGCCCTCTGGTGATGTCAGATCTGGGATGGCCTTCTCTCTTTCAATGAAGGGTAAGTGTCCCCTCGATCTCCACCCGATGATATCTCCTTCGGAGATAATTTAGAACTCATGAAGCAAAAGGGTGGCTGGTCTTCCCAACCCCCTTCCTCAGAGGAGTCGGTGTTCCTGGAGACATTTGGGACAGGACCATCTACATCCTGGGTGACCCCTCCAGCGTGCCAACTTATTGATCTTGTAGCCCGCCAGGCTTGGAAAGAGCCTGACATTAGAGAACCAGTCCCCAAACAGGTAGATAAGTACCTCAGTCCTCCCAAGGATTGTCCTTTCTGGAGCAAAGGGATCCTGATTGATGTTATTGTGGTGTCGACAGCCGTTAAAAAAGTAGCTCGCCGAACAGAGCTGTTCTGTCATCCCCGAACAAGGAGTCCTGGGCCCTGGACAGACACGGGAAGCGAGCGTATGCCTCAGCTACTTTTTTGCTGAGAACATTGAATTATCTGGCACATTTTACTCTTCTCCAGAGAGACTTGGTAAAAGAACTTTCCACATATCTGAGGCAGTCACTGTCGGAGGAAACCTTTGAAAAGTTTTCCACATAGCTGAACAACTAAGGCTTCAATTGCTAATTCCTCAGTGAGGCTAATCTCCCATGCAGCAGAGGGGGACCTCTTGATCAGCTGGTTCAGGCATAGCCATCAGGCAACATGCCTGGATTAGACTATGCAGGTTTTTCAGACCCCTTCAAAGCATCATTTATTAATGCCCCTTTTGATGGTTCCTCTTTGTTCGGACCGTCAGTTAAAGAAACCCTTACCCAGAGCGAGCAGGAGGGCAAGACTTTATCTGCCATAGGGATAAAGTTTTCTTCCTCCCAGTGGACCTTTTCTAGGAACCAATGGGGCGAGAAGAAAATGTGGCCTGGCAAATCACAAGCAGCCTTCCCAGATTTGCAGAATGATTCCTTTTCCAGAAGAAGAGGATTCGATGGTTAATACTTCACTGGAGATGGGGAGGGGTCCACAGAATCAGGGCTTTAGGGAATCCTTCTCTGACGAGCCCTTTCAGCGCTCCTGAAGCACTGCCCAACTACTATCCTGCTCTGGAGGCAGTCAGGGGCCAACCTTTCTTTACACCCAGCAGCCTAGACAAACATAAACGACACTGGGTGTTAAATCTTGTATCCAGAGGCTACTATATTCCCTTTTCCCTACCATCTCCACTTTCGGGGGAGTGTCTGTTAGACGTGTTACCTAGTCGAAGGAAGAATGCCTTTCTGGAAGTACAAAAACTTCTAGACAAGAGTCATCCAGCTCGTCCCAACTGAACAATGTGAATGTGGAATTTACTCTTTTTGGTGCCAAGGAAGTTTGGGGACCTCTGACCCATTCTGGATCTCAGTAGTTTGAATCTGTTTGTTTGTTAGGAAGACAGTTCCGCTTGGTTACGGTACTGTCCATTCGGCCGCTCTTGCCCAAGGATAACTGGATGTGCTCTGTGAATCTCCAGGATGCATACTGTCATATCAAAATAGGCACTTCAGGAGATTTCTATGCTTTTGGCTGTGAGCTGAGCATTACCAGTTCAAAGCACTGCCCTTTGGCCTCACCAGAGCCCCTGAGGTGTTCACCAAGCGCATGGCAGTGTTCGCAGCATACGTCCATCTGCAAGGTTTCCAGGTGTTCCCCTATCTGGATGATTGGCTCCTAACAGCACCCACAAGTCATCAACTACTTCAGGCAGTCCAAGGGATGTTGCACCTGTTTCTTGGGTTCCACGTCGGCTGCCATCCTTCTGGCGCTGCTAGCCAGGTTCTTCATGTGAGTTCTTAAATGGACCATGGCTGTTCAATAGTCCATTGTGTCACCCATTCTCAACCCTGATGAGGCTTACCCCAGTTTACAGACATCATGTACAATGGAGAATACGCACGCACGAATGATCTTTACTTAGGCTGTCCCTTTGTCCTTACCCCTCCGTTGGCCACAATGACCACGGACACCTCCCTCTTGGGGTGGGGAGTGAGCATTTTCAGGGAAGGATGATCCATGGCACGTGGTCCCCAACAGAGACCAAATTGCACATAAACATTCTGGAGATGAGAGCAGTCCTCCTTGCATTGCAAGCCTTTCAGGACTGCCTCCCTCTGGGAACGACTGCAGTTTTGACGGACAGTATTTCAGTTGTATAGTACATCAACAAGCAGGGGGAGCACAGTCATACTCGCTCTGCAGCGAGGCAATGAGAGTCTGGGAATGGGTGATGACTTTGAACCGCATTGCAACACATTCCAGGAGAATCCAGTGTTCTGGCGGGCAAGCTGAGCAGGTCTCTCAAGTCCTCACGAGTGGTCTCTGAACCAGACTGTAGCAAATGAGATTTTCAGTCATTTGGGGCCAACCTTGCCATGACCTGTTTGCCTCTCCTCAATCAGCAAATGCAGCAGGTACTTCACTCTGATCCTTCTAGCGGAGGAGTCACCCAGGGATGCTCTAGTACACAATTGGCCCCCGGGTCTCCTGTATTCTTACCCTCCAATCCCCTTGCTACCCAAAGCTCTACAGAATGCCAGCAGCTTGAAGTCCAGTCTCATCCTCATTGCCCCTCATTGGTCTCGTCGGGTATGGTTCCCCTTTTTGCAGTCTCACAGCAAATATCATCCATGGATACTGGATCCCAGACAGGATCTGATCTTTCACCTTGCAGAGGGACAGCTTCCGAATATCTGGTCCCTCAAATTAACCGCTTGGTTTCTCCACTTCCAGTAGTTGTGCTGAAGTCCAGGCTCCCCTCTCCTGTCTGTGACATTGTTCTTGCTTCTCAAAAGCCCTCCACCAAGAAAGTATATGGTAGCAAATGGAAATGTTTTTTCTCTGTGGCTTCAGAGAGGAATATAGATCCCTTTTCAGCCCCTGTCTCAGATGTACTCGTGTTTTTGAGTTCTCTTTTTCATGAGTTTTCCTAAGATAAGTGCAACTTGAGGTTATCTCAAATTTTCATGTCGGGAAGGGAATTGGTTCTCCTACTACTCTTTCTTCTTACAAGCTTTGGCAGGCCATCTTGAAAGTAGTTTTTTTATGAGAGACCTCCAGTCAAGGGATCACTCTCTCTTCCTTGGGATCTTACCTTGGTGTTGCAGGGTCTTGCATTGAAACCATTTGAACCTGCTAATTCTTGCGCGCTGAAGTATTTGTCTTTAAAGACTGCCTTTCTTGTGGCAATTACATCAGCCAGAAGTTTCAGAATTGCAGGTACTATGTTTTTGACCCCATACAGTCTTCTTTAAGGGTAGAGTTTCCCTTAGAATGAACCCTTCCTTTGCTCCAAAGGTTGCCTCCGAGGCCAACATGAATCAGAGCATTCATTTGCATTCTTTGTATGTTGACAGTTACGTTTCTACTTACATAGGACTAGACAGTTACATTTCTACTTGCATAGGATTAGACCTCACTGAAAGTCAGAGCAGTTGTTCATTGCCTTTTCACCTAACAGATTGGGGCAAGCTGTGTCCAAAATTACTTTTGCATGATGGATTACAGAATGCATCTCCACAGTTTATTCACAACAAGGCAAACAACTTCCCCAGCCAGTTAAGGCCCACTCAACCAGATCAGTGTCAACCTATTCAGCCTTTTCTGCTAGAATGTCAATAGATGAAATCTGTGCTGCAGCCACTTGGTCCTCAGCTCATACCTTTGTCTCATTACAAGTTGGATATTTTTTCTAGAAACAGGGCATCCTTTAGTTCTGCGGTGCTCAGGCATGTCCTTCCTTGAGGTCTTCCCAGGGTTTTTGTAGCTCGGGACTCTGACCCATTCCTGATGCATAATGAAATGGGCATCATCAGATTAGAAGTTATGTACTTACCATAACTCAGCATTTGTGTTGTCCAATTTCATTATGCATCGCTTCCCACCCCCTGTCTTCTTGCCTTACTAAGTTGACAACGACCTAGAAGATTGTGGAACCCACTGGTTCCCAGTTTGGACTCCAGTAGGGTCTTTATTACTGCTTCTCTACTGATTTTTTTCATCTTGTGATAAGGGCAGCAAACTCTGAGGGTTTGAAGTTAGAGGCATCATGGGAGGAGGAGGAGTTTGAGGCTCCGATCATTTGTCTAAGAAATGGCCGGCTTGGATCTGATGACCTATTCGTGATGCATAATAAAATTGGACAACACAGATACTGAGTTATTTGCAAGTACATAACCTCTATTATAATAGGTACAGAACTTTCAATTTTTACAGACATGTTTGTGATTTATTACACAGTGGCATCTTTGTGGATTTAATATATTTAGATTTGGCAAAAGTCTGAGTCTGTTGCCCACATAGCAGTACTTGACATACTGCTCAAGTAAGATGTCAGTACATCTACATAAATATTACTTTCGATAGGACATTAGCCAGATTACCAGTCTTCGCATGTTAAAATTAAAGGGGCTATTCACAGGCCGTATTGTTAAAGGAAACCCCCTGGCAACGTTTTGGGACCTTTTTTGTCCAGTGTTTTGTTATTAACTGCTAATTGAGAAAAACATATGGTTTGCAAAATGTGTTGAAAATGCTAAGCTACTATTATCACTGGTATTATCGATTATTATAATTTAGAAAAATCATTTGATTGCGTGTGTGGAAAATTATATTCCGCAGTAACAGATATAAGATCATGCATTTGGACACAATTAAAACGTACTCCTACACAGCTACACAGTTAATGATGAACTATTATTTATGGATTTTAGTGGTAGAAGTTACAGTACGAAACGTATGATACAGTTAAGATGACTGTCCAGGCAGAAGGCAATATGTGCTTTTGTATAATGAAAGCACTTTTTTGTGACATCTCTTGAAGAAATCCAAAGGCATTAATCCCAATTTTTAGAACATTAATAAGGTTGAACATATATTATTCTGTGTTTTGTTTTTTTGTTTAGCAGATGATTATCAGAATTTTGGGGAGAGTCTAAACATTAAAATTCTTGCAGGTTTATCAGTCTTAAGCTTCATTCTGTTTACTGCACGTTATGTGAGGTAGCTTATTCCTGATATGTAATTACTGTAAGGATTATCTACTGTGCAATATTCTTGGTCTGGAATCTACTAATAATTTCTGATTAAACTATCATCCCTTGGTCTTAAGCTATCCACATAACACCCTGACAGTAGTATAAACAATCAGTAGATTCCTTTGACCCCCCCCCCCCGACTCTGAAAATGGGAAATAAGGTGTTACCTCCCAGTTTCCATGGCATCCAGACTCCTTGCCAACCTTGAAGCAACATTTTGAAACATTATAAGAAGAGTTACTGATGCATCCCAGCCTTAAAAGCCTAAATTTAGCAGCATGGGTGCTCCAACCTGATTCCTTTCACAGTCAATCTTACAGAGGAGGTGCTGCACATCCTTCAAGATGGAAGGCCTAGCACTACAAGATCATACTTGATCAAATGTAATTATTTTGTCCAGTGGTTTGAATCAAGGACCACCCTTACTATGACAGCCAGATAGCCTGAAGTCTTAAAATACCTCATTGTGTGTGTGTCTGTGTGTGACTTCTTGTTGGTCTTCCCTAAGCTTCCCTCTACAGTGCATTGATCTGCCATCGTAGCTAGCTCCTCCACCTTGTGACTTTAATTTTGTGCTGGAATGGTTAACTTTAGTCCCAACCCCGACTTCACCCAAGATCAGATTTTCAGTGACACTTAAGTTCTTGACTTGTCACGCCTTATTTTGTGTGGTTCTTGCCTGTAAGACAACAGCACTGAATGTGTCACTGAAGAGCAATAACACACAAACTTAACATGTTAGTGGATAATATGCATTTATGGTGTGTTTGTGCTTAGTTTATCTTGCCTGCTTGAGTTAGGAGGTATAATCTCAGTGAATCTGGTTTTACTCCTTAGTTACTATTAAGGATTTTCAGTCTGCAGCAGTAAAAACAGTGTGGGACTACCTGTTCATAATATTGTCAAGGTGTGATGTGGATCGTTACCTTTTAGCAGACTTATGAGGAAGTTTTTATACTTGTGCAAATTAATAGTGCAGTATTAGAGGGTTGCCCGCTATTTGTGGTTCCCTAATGATGTCACAGCATCATTAGGATGCTTACCTTAGACTGTCCCTTCAGATGAAGTTAAAATTTGCCTCTATAATTGTGGTCAGTTCATTTGCCTGCTTTGTGCATAGCTTTATATTTTGCATTCCAGCTTCAAAAGACTGTTTAGTGCATTATTAGTAGTCTTTAAACATATATGAGACATTAGAAACTGACTTGACTGTTTGAATGTTCATAACCTGGACAGTGCTAATGTCATTATATCTTTTAGCATTTCTTTCCAAATTTTTTTTCTATATGAGGGTTAGTTTTTTTTTTTCCTCACCTGAGCACTGTCTTAGCAACGTTCAGGTACTGTATTATGTGTTTTTTATTTATATTGTAAAATGGAGTAAATGAAAACCTGCTGGTGAGTTTCTGTAATCTTTGTATAGTAAATATTTTATATTTTTGAATTCCAGAATGGTGCGACTGAAGAGGCCACAGAGAGCCCAGATGGAATTTCAAAGATGGTAGAGATGAAGGCATTCAGTGATGTGACAAGAAGCCTCATTCCAAGGTAAGTGCAACTGTGGAGGTCTCTTGGGTTTTGGTTGGGGTTGAAGGGTGGCATTTTGTGATCCACATCTGTAACTTAGGATCCTGAGTCCGTACATGTTAACAGTTGCTACATAAAGCTGGAACAAACCCAGTACCAGTCTATTTCTACTGCTGTTATTCATTTTATACGGTGTATGACATTCAAGTGCTATGATAGCTGCTGAATTGTGGATATAAGACTAATAACGCATTTTTAATGTCTCTAGTTCAGGGCAATTTTATGTTGGAGATGTTCATTCATAATCACTTCTTCAGTAGCCATAGTTGTATTTGTTATATCCTGTCAAGGATATAACAGCTAGCCAATCTTTCAAAGCCCTGAGCTCCTTCCACATGTCCCCAGGCTGCTGATTTCACAAGACTTTAAGTGAAGAAAACCAAACAGCTTGGGTGCCCAAAGCTTCACTACTTATTTGCCACCCTAAGAGAGCACTCCTATTCTGGTTTTCAGAGGATCAATGTTCTGCTTATAGTCATCCATTGCTGTGCATAACAAGTTTCATCTGGAGAAACCTTTCCCCAGTGTTATTTGTCCAGTAAAATATACTGATTTCTCTGAGAAACTGTACATTTTATTCAGTTTAGTGTGTTTTACATGACTGGCTTGTCTGGCAGACTGTTTACCTCCACCTTTTAATTTTGCTGCATACCTGTCTCACTGTTGTACCTTCCTCCAGTCACAAGGGAAAAAAAACTTGCAAATAGCCCTGGACCAAGACAGTGGGCTCAGTCTGTGTCCCAGTTGCTGGTGAGTGACTCTGCTGTGGCAATTACTGATTCCTCAGACCATTCACTTTTTTTCTTCAGATCTCTGTGATGAAGCCTCTTCAGCTACCATGGACCGGGGGAGAGCTATTGTCCATCTCAGAGGAGGGAGCAAAGGAGTAAATCCCTGCATAGCCGGGCTTAGAGACCTGGTTCCCAGTGGTGAAATGTCCTCTACAAGTCTGTCCCCTTCTAGAGAGATTCCTAGAAAACAAACAGAAAATTTTACATTCATCTTCCACAGACACTATTTCTGTACTAAGGAAGAGCTTGTTGGATTACCTCAGTTTATTGCAGGCTTTCAAACCTGTAAAGAGTGACTGGAATTTTTGTGGGAAAAAAGTAGATGTTATGTAGTCCAATTTCACCTACATTCTTACCCGTGGGTTCGGAGCCGAATGTCTGCTCCGACTCTACCAAAACTTTTCTAGCTCGAAGTCTTTCTATTGGCTGGGCTAAGATGGCATCCCGTGCTGCACTGCTGTATACCCCCAGAACTCATTTGCCGCTCGTGTAGCTCAGACATGGTCTCGCTCTTGGCTGTGGCTAAGTACCCTTTTTCTTCATTATTAAAGAATTGGTTGAAAACAAAAAGCTATTTTAATAGCTATTCTGTGTTCTGGTCTTGTATTGTGAAAAAGTTTTGTGTTTGATCGTTTTTTCCGTGGTATCCCAGTAGCTGTTTCCAACGGGCTAGGCCCGTTTTAGTTAGAGGACCTAGTATGTCCCTTGTTTCCTTGTGTTATATTTATTTCAGGTCTAAAACCGTTTAAATTAGAGGTTTTAGTCTTTCCCTCCTGTGTTGTGCCAAAGGATCGTTTTAGTTAGAGATCTTGAGGTTTTGTTTGTGGTGGTGTTTTCCTGCCTTGTGACTGTTTTACCGTTGTCAGTTATTGTTGTCTTTGGTGCTTTGTGGTAGCTAACTATATCCAAAGATTCTAAGGAGCATAAGTCCTCGGGCTTCAAGAAATGCTGTAGGTGCAGCTATAAAATGTCCATTACCGATGGACATTCTGTGTGTATTGTCTGGGAGCAATCCATCCCCAGGAGTCATGCAGTTTCTGTCATGCGTTTAGTCAGAGAGTTCTTCAGGAAAGGAAGAATAAGTTGATTTTGAAGGGACTTCTGAAACCCTCCTTCGAGGGGAGGGTCTGGAAACTGCTTCCAGCTCCAAGACAAAATCTTTGAAATCTAAAAAGAGTTCTCCGGAACCATCAGTCTCCTCGGAGCCACTGGAGAAAATAGCAAAGTCTGCTTCGACATCCTCCGCTCCATTGTCCTCGAGGCCGTAGGAAGTGTCTGTGGTTATGGAACCGGCATCTGCTCCAATCATTTTGGAACCTATTCGGAGCCGATCGCCTAGCATTAGGCCAGCATCACCTCCTCGCAGGTCCCCTTCGGAGAGGAGGTCTCGATCTCCCTCTCTATTCTCTAAATACTCCAGGACCTTATCAGATGTGGATGTCGATAGAGTGGTGCAGAGACTCCTTCAGTCACCAGTTTTGGCTAAATTGTTCTCTGCTCCGACCCAGTCGGCTCTGGAGCCCATCCTTCAACCTGCTTCGAGACTTCCGAGCGTATCTAAGCTTTGTGAGCCGGAGTGCTCTGCTCCGTGTGATGTCCCTAGGTCTGTTCCGACAGCCCCTCCTGGCTTATCGGTGCCAACGTCAGGTCCAACCCCATCGTCTCCATCCACGGGTTTCAAGACTCTGGATTCTTCGGTCGGACCCGAGGGAGAGGCTTTGGGTCGGACCCGAGGGAGAGGCTTCGGGGCACTCATCGGTTCCTAGTCTCCCTCTCTGTGCTTCGGCTCGGGGAAGTCTGACTCCTGTCATGGATTTGGAGGCTGGTCACTCCTTGGACTCAGGGAGACCGGCCTTAGAGGCCATGCGGAGTGCACTGGCCGGGTCGTCGGCAGCATCACGCGGGTCGGTCATTCTGTCCCCTACTACATCGGTGCAGGTCCCTGATCGCCATCTATCTCTAGACAACGGAGCCCCAAGGCCTCAGGGTACCCCCATGAGTAGTCCCCACATTTCTGAGGGCCCCTCAGAGTCCTTGCCTGAGGAGCCACCCAGAACGAAGACGTGCAAGCGGAAGAACATAGATTCCCAGGATGTCTCTCACATCAGACACCTACCTCGAGGAATTGGAGGGGGTCCCCCAAGTCATCCTGTGAGGATGTTTCTTTCTCTGACATCTTAGAGATTTTGAAACAAAGAGGTGACTGGCCATCCAAAGCCCCCTCCGAGGAGGAGTCCGTCTTCCTGAAGGCCTTTGGTGCTCAGCCCTCCGCCTCCTGGTTATCTCCACCCTTAGAGCTTCTGGATTTGGTCTGTCGAAGGGTGTGAGAGACCCCCATGACTCTGTGGAACCAGTCCCCCAGGAGACCCAATAAATTTTTGTCTGCTCCTCCTGGTAAGGAATTTCTGTCCAAGGGAGTCCCTGTGGATGCCATGGTGGTGGCAGCGGCCACTCAGAAGGAATTAGCCGAGACTTCTTCCACCATCCATCCACCTAACATAGTCTAAGACCATGGACCGGTACGGGAAGCGTACCCTTTCTTCAGTGACCTTTACCTTATGGTCACTGAATTATTTATCTCACTTTACACGGCTCCAGAGATATCTCCTCAAGGAGCTTGGAGATACTTTCATGGGTAACGTTTCTGAGGCGGTGACCCAGACTGTTAACGCTCAGATGTCTACCCTCAATTCCATCGTTAACTCCTCCATGAGGCTGATCTCATATGCAGCCGATGGAGCGAGTAGGGCAGCAAGTTCAGCAGTTGCTCTTAGGAGACTGGCCTGGATGCGCCTTTGTCATTTCGTGAAGGCCTTCAAGTTTTCATTCACAGACGCCCTTTCGATGGTTCCTCTTTGTTCGTAACCAAAGTGAAAGACACCCTCACCAGGTGTGAGCAGGAGGGAAAAACTGTGTCTGCTGTAGGAGTCCATTTTTCCCTTCTCTCTAGGCCTTATCCCAAGGTCCAGAGGGGTGGCAAAATGTGGTTCAAGAAATCAGAGGTTTTTTCCTGGTGCTTAAGGTGATCCCCCGTCCAGAGGTAGAGGAGAGGGGGTGGTTATTCATGGAGATGCCACCCTAGAGGCAGAGGAGGCCCCTGCAACTTAGGAGACCGCGATTCCTTTCGTGGTTCTCCCTACTGCCGCTCCTGATGGGAGGCCCAACTGTACGTTTCCGGAGCCAGTCTGGGGTCGAATTTCGTTATACTCGGAGGCCTGGCAAGACATCACCCAGGACCAATGGGTTCTACGAATAATTTCCGGAGGATATGTCATCCCCTTCTCATCAGATCCCCCTCCAGTCTAGAAAATCCTGGATGTTCCACCCAGTCAAAGGGATTACGCAGCTTCAGAAGTTTCAAAGCTGCTAGAAAAAGGAGCCATCCAACATGTCCCCTTAGACCAGATCAGATTAAGGACTTAATCAAGATTCTTTTTGGTGCCGAAAAGAACAGGGGACCTGAGGACCTATATTAGATCTCAGCCAATTGAACACCCACGTGCAAAAGTCCAAGTTCCGAATGGTCATATTGCAGTCTATCCTCCCATTGTTGGGAAAAGAAGTGGGGATGTGCTCCGTCGACCTCAAGGATGCTTACTACCACATCAAGATGGACAGGGCATCCAGAAGTCACCTACGCTTCCAGCTGGGAGCCAGTCATTTTCAGTTTTGAGCTCTGCCCTTTGGTCTCACCAGAGCACCAAGGGTGTTTACCAAATGCATGGCAGTGGTGACTGCTCACTTGAGACGTCAGGGATTCCAAGTGTTTCCATATCTGGACGACTGCCTCCTTACTGCCACCACCAGGCACCTACTAATTCAGACCAGGGACACTCCTATAAACCTGTGTCAACAGCTGGGCATCACATTGAACTGGGAAAATCTGCCTTGTTGCCCTCACAGCGTGTCATTTTTATAGGCGTAGAACTAGACGCCATCCTCATGTGGGCATGTCTACCACAGGAAAGAATCAGAGTCCTACAACAACAAGTTCATGCCTTACTCCTCCTGAGAAGAGCAAAGGCAAGATGGGTCCTCCAACTATTGGGGACTATGGCTGCGACAATTATGTTAGTCCCTGTGGCAAGGTTACATATGAGACTCCTTCAGTGGCTACTTTTTGCCCAGTGGTCTCTCCAACGTCTTTCACTTTCTTATCCTATTCTACTCACGGACAGGTGCAAACAGGATCTCAGTTGGTGGCTTTGCACCGACGACCTAAATGCAGGAAAGCCCTTCGTTCCTGCGCCCCTGATTGCCATGGTGACCACGGATGCCTCCCAGATGGGGGGGGGGCATTATCTAGGCAGGTCAGTCCAAGGCATGTGGCAAGAGCACGAGATGCATCTGCATATCAATGTCCTGGAGATGACAGCTGTGCTGCTAGCGTTGCAAGCACTTCAGAGCTTTCTTCCTCTCGGGACTATTGCAATCCACTCGGACAATATTTCACTGGTGTGGCATCTGAACAAGCAGGGAGGAACCAAGTCCTATCCCCTTTGCAGAGCGGCCATGCGAGTGTGGCAGTGGGCAGTGTCTTCCTAACGATTTCTGGTGGCAACGCACATTCCGGGGAAGTCCAGTGTGATCGCAGACAAGCTAAGCAGAGCTATATTCTGATGCCTTACAAGTGGTCCCTGAACTATCAAGTTGCAGAACAGATCTTCCGCAGGTGGGGTCAGCCTTGCACCTCTTTGCCAGCCCCCTCAATGCCAAATGCAGCAGCTACTTCATGTTGATCCCCCTCAGGGGGAGTCACCCAGGGATGCTCTAGTCCACGATTGGCCCTCAGGTCTACTATATGCCTTCCCTCCGGTTCCCATGCTGTCAAAGGTTATTCAGAAAGTGCAAGCCTTGGGAAGCAGAATGATTCTGATTGCTCCACACTGGCCTCATCAAATTTGGTTCCCCTTTCCTCCATCCCTATCTCATGGACTCTCCTTGGATTCTGGACCCACAACCAGACTTACTGACTCACATCAGGGCAGCTCCATCCCTCTCTTCGGACCCTCCAGTTGACAGCCTGGCTACTCCACTTCCGTCATTAGTTAGGCTTCATCATTTCTCACCGGAGGTGGTTCATATTTTATCCTCCTCTCATAAGCCCTCCACCAGGAAGATTTACTACAGTAAATGGACAAGGTTTTCAATCTGGGCTCATACCCAAAAGATTGACCCTTACACGGCTCCATTTTCATCGGTATTGGAGTTCATGTCTATGCTCTTTAACCAGGGTTCAGCGGCCGCAACCATTAAAGTCCGATTGGCGGCGATTTCTACCTTTCATGTCGCAAAAGAGCCTAGTCTGATGGCTCATAGACTCTCTAAGGCTTCTCTGAAGGGCACTCTGTTACTTTGTCTTCCAGTATCGGAACCTGTCATGCCTTTGGATTTAAACTTTGTTCTACAGGCTCTTACTTCATCCCCCTTTGAGCCTGCAGCCACTTGTGATTTAAAATTCTTAACTTTGAAGACTGTCTTTCTAGTAGCCATCACGTCAGCCAGACGCATTTCAGAGCTTCAAGCCTTATCAATCAAACCCCCTTATTTGATTTTTCGTAAGGACAGGGTTTTTCTCAGCCCCAACCCTTCCTTTCTTCCCAAAGTGGTGTCAATCAGTAACCTTAATCAATCTATTGAGTTGCCAGTATTTTTTCCCCAGTTCTCAAACAAGGCAGAATTTAAATTTCATCAATTGAATGTACACAGACAATTACGTTTTTATCTGCACAGAACCAAAGACCTCAGAAAATCTGATCAGTTGTTTGTTTCCTTTTCGGAAAACAGAATTGGGTCTCCTGTCTCCAAAGTCACGCTGTCCAGGTGAATCTCCAGTTGCATTTCTTTCATTTACTCCTCAGGGGGTAAAGATTTACCTTTCCCGGTAAAGGCTCACTCTACACAGTCTGTATCTACATCTACAGCCTATCAGGCCGGATTGTCTATGGATGATATTTGTGCTGCGGCTACTTGGGCATCTCCTCACACCTTCGTTACTCATTACAAGTTGGATGTGGTATCTAGGGGCAGGTCTTCCTTTGGTTCCACAGTGCTCAGGAGTATTTTCCACTGAGCCTCCCAGGATTTAGGTGCTAGGGACGCTGTCCCACGGGTAAGAATGTAGGCAAGATTGGACTACATAACATCAAGACGTTATGTACTCACCATAACGTTCGATGTATGTAGTCCATCTTGCCTCACATTCTTTCTTACCCCCCTTCTTCCCCCTTCCTGGAGGATTTGGAGGTTAGATCTGGTTTCAGAGCTCCCTTCATTCTTGGTTTGTTCTTCCTTTCCTTGGGTGCTATGCATGGAGAATGAGTGCTGGTGTGTGCAGCAAGCTAGATCTGGGGGTACAGAGCAGTGCAGCATGGGATGCCATCTTAGCCCAGCCAATAGAAAGACTTCGAGCTAGAAAAGTTTTGGCCGAGTCGGAGCCGACATTCGGCTCTGAACCCATGGGTAAGAATGTGAGGCGAGATGGACTACATACATCGAACGTTATGGTGAGTACATAACTTGTTTCCTCAGTTTGAGGCTTCCCTGTCTAATAATGAGGAAAAAGATTGGGAAAGGGCATCATCTAAAATTTTCTACCAAAGTACCTTATTCTGACTCTGAGGAAAGTGTTGCCTCGGAATCTCCTTTGGGAGAATTTTTATTTTCTGAAACTATTTCTAGGATGAATAATATGTTTCATTGGGAACAGTTTGATATTCCACCTTCTTTCAAGAAGTATTATGAAGTTAAATGCCCACACTCAAGCTTTAGGAGGATGTTTTTGATATTGTCTGTAATTTGCTTGATAGTCAGTCTGTGCAGCCCTTATGAAGGACGACTTTATAAAATCCCCCTTCCTCTGATAAGCAATAGAAACGATAGATTTAGGAAGTAGATTTATTCTTCTGCCAGTTTATCCTTTAGAATTCTAAATCATCATGCTCACCAGTTTATCCTTTGGTTTCTTTTGACAATATGAGGAACATTACAGTTAGTTTTTTCAATTCAGAAGGCAAATCCTATTTGAATTATTTAATTTCTTCAGTTTTTCATGTAACTAAACATGCTGTAAAGTGTTCTTATGACTGTATTGAATGTGTCCAGGGAAGCATTTTTACTTCAAGCCATTTTTCTTGACTGCATGCACATATTTTCTGAAGATGGTAAATCTGAAAATTTCCTTTGAATAAAGAGGATCCAGTGTTGTCTTTTCCACCCATCTTAATCTGTCATTTACCTGGATCTGATAGTATCTAACACCAGCTATACCAAGACTTTCAACTCCAAAGCTCTGCCTTCTCTCCCATAATGCCCTGTTACCACTGTAAGTGCCAGACGTGTCCCGCAATTCCGGCTAGGTGTTTTGACTATTTTTGTGTATTTCTTAGAGCTTTGCAATATTTTTCACTTCTTCTTCCTATCCTATTAGCTTTTTGTAGCTTTTGTAGTAGTGTTTAGCATAGATTGTTAGTGATGGCCCTTTCGTCTATTTTAAGAAATTTTTAGATAGTATGGTCCATTTCTGCCTTCTCACCCATTGACTTTTTTGTATGATGGCTGGTATTTTTAGGTTTCCTTGTTAATGATGTTAACCAGTGTTTGTCTGGTTTTAGGATTCATAATTGTTGGTGTGTATTTCACCGCGTTATGTTTGTAATCTTGCTAAGAAAGTTATGGGCAAGTCCTTTGGATTCAAGAAGTGACAAGATTTAAGCAAATTGAACATCCATTTCAAACAGACCAAATTCCAGATGGTCACAGGTGCAGTCCATGATACTTGTCAGGAAGGACGATTGAATGTGCTTGGTAGATCTTGTGGTGTACTACTTTCCCCATCAAGGTAGGAGGAGATTCTTGCGCTTCAAGCTGGGAGCCAGACATTTCACTTTTGTGCTCTACCTTTTGGTCTCTCAGGTGTTCACCTGATGCATGGCAGTGGTAGCAGCCATAGTTGGGCTTGCACAGTTTTCCGGACTTTCTGTACTTGGCCATCTCACCCCTCACAAGTGACTTCAAAAGCATTGTTGATCCAGGCGAGGAACTTCTTGCTCCATTCATGTCTGTCTTTGGGGATCATCGTCCGCTTTGGGGAATCTGATCTAGAATGTGTTCAAACTATAGAGTTCATATGATTTCACCAATCAAATTGCCAGACTTCCTGCACCTCATTTAATTTTGATCTGAATATAAACATATCGGATTTGGGTCCTTCAAAGCCCCTCCCCACGCTTGTCTTCTGCTACGTCTCTTGGGTCTTATGACTGCTGCCATTTCCTTAATGCCATTGGCCAGATTTTTCATGAGGGTGCTACAGTGGACTTTCTGTCCAGTGGTCCCTGGCAACACAACCAGTGGATTTCCCCAATCTCCCGACAGATATTTGTGGAGGTCAGATTGGTTGCTAATGTCTGAACATGTGCTAAAAGGTTAACCCTTTGTTCTTCCCCAGCCCAAGGGCACGGTTACCATGGCTGCTTCCCTCTTGGTGTGGGGCATTTTGAAAGGAAGATGGCCCAAGGTATTTGGTCCCTGTCAATGCCCATCTTCACATCAATAGCTTGAAGATTAGTGGTCCTCCTCACATTGCAGGTCTTTCAGGATTCTCTCCCCAAGGGTGTGATAGCTGTCTATAGAGACAGTATGTCTGGGGACTGGTATATAATCAAAAATATTGAGGAACCTGATCCTATCCCTCTGTGTTGAGACTCCATGAGGATTTGGTAATGGGCAAAGATGAGCATACTGGCATAGTCCCAGCAGGAACATTTTGATGCGTTATAAATGGTCTCAATCCTTCTGTAGCAGCCCAGATCTTCAGCCACTGGACCAGCCTTGTGATCATTTTGCCACTCCTTTAACCGCAAAATGCTGTAGCAGTTTTGCCCTGATCCTCTACAAGGACAGTCACATTCTGCATGTCTGGCCTCCTGAGCTCCTGTACACCTTTTTCTCTCCACCTCTGGTCACCAAGTTCCTATAGAAAGCTGTCCATTAGAGTAACGGCGATTCGTATTCCTCCCTTTTGGCCACAAAAGTATAGTTCTTTCTTTCTGTGGCCTCATCTAAAATACACACCATGGACTTGATTCTAATGTGATCTCAGCCATCGCGTCAGCTTCACACGAACTTAAAATGATGGTTTCTCCAGTTCAACACTGTGGCCATTTTTAGTTCACATCCTTTCATATTCTCAGAAGCTGTCCACTAAAGTGTTCTATAGCAAATGGAAATGGTTTGCCTTATGGGCTGCTTCTACATATATAGATCCCTTTTTCACCTCCTGTAGATGTTGTCCTGAATTTCTTACCTGGCTATTTTTTTAAAGTACTTTTTAACTGAAATCTCTGATTTAGGGACCGGATCCATTCCTGGGACATTTCTGCAGTTCTACAACTCGCACCACAGAGAAAGTTAAATATGGGCAACAGTAATTCAGTGTGTGTGTGGTGTTTTCCCATTTCTCTGAGATTGTTTAACACAGAGTTAGAATAATTACGTAAGGGGTTATGGGGATGCAGGAGGGCTTGCCCCCTGCAAAACATTACTGGTGCATTTTCTCTCTGTCTTAAACATTTTAGATAAAATTAGCTGTCAATAAAAGTGCTGGTCTGTCAAATTAGCATTAGATATATGTCGATAAATCTGGCGTCTATAAAAAGTAAAAAATTTAACCACATCCATAAACACACGCACACACCAGCTCTTAGAAATCTGCACAGACCAGCCTAAGGGCTTGTTTGGGACCCTGTCTTCATAATTTTTCATCATTAGGAGCCTATTTTTTCCTTTCTATGCTTATGTGCATAAGGGACAAACTCTATCTGAGGATAGTAGACTAACAAGGCAGTTTGGGAGAGGAGGTGGGGCTTTGGAGCTGGAAGTCTTGATATAACTGGTGTCTGATCCGAGGAGCTCTCACATTATAGGTTCATAGGTTTATACTAGGCTATCTGCCCTAAGGCATTTATAAGCCTAGCCCAGAGTTTTGTGGCTTACGCCACCCCTTAAGTTAAAAAAATACTGTGCCCATTAGTTTGTTGTGCCACTGTCCAGCAGTGACACAGAGATGATTCCCAGGGTAAACCTACGATCTCCCATCCACCGGTCAAGATTTCTCTTGAACAGAGCCAGCGAGGTGCTCTGCCTCACATGGACCGGGATTTTATTCCACAGCATAGGAAGTCTCTGGGTGACAAATCTATCCCTCCAGCATGTCCTATTTATATCCGTGTTAAGGTTTAAGTCGCTTGCTCTAGTGGATCTGGTAGATTTGGATTTTTTGAGGTGGAGCATGTCCATTAATTCCGGGTTGGACATGGCCTTGTATGTCAGGCACAGGTCACCTCTGAGCAGACGGTATGCGACTGAATAGAGCTGGAGATGTTCTTCGTTTTCCATTGCTGCAGTCCTTACTATTGGGTAGTCCTTACTATTGGGTATAGTCCGCATCCAGTCGGCCCGAATACCAGAGTATAAGGCTGACGTCGGTCAGGGCGCATTAGACTGACATCAGTACGTCAGGGTACTAATGCGCATGACCGGCGTCATATCCTCAGTCTTTTTTGCCGCGTGGTCCGATGCAGAAGCAGTTTTGCGAGTGCAGGTTGGCGTTCTGAAATATTTCCGAAACCGGAGTTTCAGACCGAATCAGAGTTGGCTAAGTACCCCGTTGGGGAACATTTTGGTTTTTTCTTGCCTCAGTGTTTAACCGGATGTCAGAAAAAGTGAATAACTGTATTTCTTGTGGGAAACAAATACCTCATAGGGATTACCATACATTGTGTATACCTTGTTTAGGGCCTGAGCACGACGTTGTTGGTTGCCGCTCTTGTGCTAGGTTTAACAAACGCACTATTAAGAGGAGGTTAGACTGTGCCAGATTAGTGTTTGGGAAGCGTTGCAATTATAAAATGCCGCCGGATGCTCCGGCGCCGCTTCGGCCCAAGAAGCGCAAGGACAAAACAGCGAAGCCTAGGGTTGATGAACCGGCAGTCCCGGACGTCGGTTCTTTAGGAGGCTCAGTGGAGCCTGAGGTTTTGCAAGGAGTTACTATGGAGTCTCAGGCAGAAACTTTACTGTTACAGGATGTACCCTCTCAGGAGGCAGGCCAGGCTGAGGGGGCTTCTCAGGTAACTATTCTTCCCTCTCTTCCCAAAGTAGTTAGAGCCTCTCCTTCTGTTGCCAAAACTTCTTTTAGAGGTAGGCCAAGTTCAGCTTCAGTAGGGGCTTCTCCTAGCATTTCGGGTTCTGTACCTAAGAAACATATGCTTAAAATGGCAGAAGATTTGATTACTATGATTAGAGGTTCTATGGGCCCTCCTGATAAGAGGCCTAGGGTGGAACCAGAGTTTGACAGTTTTGAACAGGGTTCAGGGGCTTCTGAGTCTTCTGCGGAAGATTTGCAGGAGTATCCTCATTATTCTGATTCTGATGTGGATGATGCCACTCCTTGCTTCTCCTCCTGAGGATTTTTCATTTTCAGAGACTCTGCATTCCATGAGGGAGCACTTTAAATGGGAAGGCCAGGATTACTCTGATTCCAGGAAGAGGCTTAGGGAATTCTTGTTTTACCCCAGCATAGGCCCTTAGCTATACCTCCTGTGTTAAATGTGGTGGAAGATGTTTTGCAGAGGCTTCCTGAACCCTGATTCTTTGCCTCCTGCTCCTGTTAAACCTGATAGGTACTATAGGGTGCCGAAGCTCATAAGTATTTGTTTAAGAGTCCTAGGGCGGACCCAGAAACTGTTTCTCAGGGGCCTAAAGGTGTTAAGGCCTCTGTGGTTAAAAATCCTGTTCCCACTGACAAAGAGGCAAGGGCGTTGGATAGGTGGGGTAAGAAAGTGTATACTTCTTCCACTCTAGCCATGAGAGCGTTGAATTGTCAGTTTCACATGCTGAAATATCAAAATTATCTCCTTTCACAATTGAAATCTAAGGTGGATGCTTTGGCGGAAGGTATTGATTGTAAAGAATTGCTGGATTTAGTTTATGTGTCTGAACAAGTGGGCAAGCATTCTTTGCAATGTGGTTTTGATACTGTGCAGGCCTCCTCGAGGGTGGCTGCCACTAGTTCTGTTCTTCGCAGGCATGCCTGGTTGAGGGATCAAAATTTGGCTGAGCATGTTACGACAAGGATTTTGGATGCTCCTTTACAGTCTGATGTGTTGTTTGGTTCACCTGTGGAAGCAGTTTTAAAGAAAATGGAGGACAAAGCTAAGTCTATGCAAACTGTTAAAGATTTTTTGCAGGTACAGCCACCGAAGTTTAGTAGAAATTGGCCTGCTAAGGGGTGGACATATCCTGCTTCTGATTCCCAGTCTAGGGGTAGGTCTAGACGTGGTAGGGGCAGGGCTCAAGGTTCTTTTAGGCCTAGAACAGGGAGTTCACCTGCTCAGACTTCTGGTGAGGGCAGGGGTCAGTCCTTTCGTAAACAGACCCAATGACCTGCCTTTTCAGCTGCCAGTAGATTCTCGTCTGGCGGCTCCTTTGGGAGGACGACTGTCTCTTTTCAAAGAAAATTGGGATTTAATTACTCAACTCCAAATGGGGGCCATTCAGCCAGTCCCTGTATCAGAAAGGGGCCTAGGATTTTATTCTCGCATGTTCCTAGTACCAAAGAAGGGGAACACGTGGAGACCGATTTTGGATTTATCTCTCCTCAACACTTATCTGGACATTCCCAAGTTCAAGATGTTGACGTTACAACAGCTTTTACCCCTGCTGGGCAAAGATCACTGGATGGTAACTTTAGATCTCAAGGAAGCTTACCTTCATGTGCCTATCAGGCTAAGTTGCAGGAAGTATCTGCGGTTTCGAGCTGGAGATTCTCATTATCAGTTCTCTGCATTGCCCTTTGGCTTATCTACTGCCCAGAGTATTCACAAAGGTTCTGGCTCAGTGATAGCTTACTTCAGGCTACAAGGAATTCAAATCTATCCTTATTTAGACGACTGCCTGATTCTGGCTCAAGAAAAGGAAGACCTTCTACAGCATCTGGAATATGTTATAGCAGTGCTAAGATGCCTAGGGTATTCTGTGAACGAAATAAAGTCCAGTCTAGTACCCTCTCAAGACATGTGCTTTCTGGGTGTGAGACTGAATACAGCAGCCCAGATGGCCTTTTAACCCCGGACAAACAAAAGAGTCTCTCACTTTACTTCCATCAACTATCTCATCAGTCCGTGCTGACTGCAAAGACAGTCCTTCAAGCATTAGGGTTCATGGCATCTTGTATTCTGGTGCTTCCCAATGCCAAACTGCATATGAGGAAGTTACAATGGTATCTCAAAATGTATGGACACAGCACTGCCAGGATTTAGACACTGTCATTCAAATAATACCTTGCCTTCAAAGAATTTTTGTGGTGGGCTCAGGAATGTCACCTAAACAAGGGACTCTCTGTGACCCGGCCAGAGGCGAGTCAGATTTTAACGACAGATGCCTCGGATTTTGCTTGGGGAGCTCATCTAAATGGAAAGTGGATACAAGACAAGTGGCCTGCCAGACTACAGCATCTACATATCAACATGAAGGAGATGTTAGCAGTCCAGTTCGCATTACTGGCTTTCAAGGAGTTACTTCTTCCAGGGCAGGTGTTGATTCTAACAGACAACACAACTGTCATGTGGTACATCAACAAACAAGGGGGAACACATTCTTATCCTCTATGCAGGCAAGCAATGATTTTATGGAAGACTGCGCTATGCTTGCACCTAACTCTTCAGGCAAGGTTTCTGCCAGGAGCACAGAACTCCTTAGCAGATGTGTTAAGCAGACAAATCATGGATCCCCACGAGTGGAAACTGGATCTTCATGTATTTCAGAAATTGACAGTGTCATGGGGAACTCCAGACATAGATCTGTTCGCTTCTCCACTAAACCACCAGCTGCCACAGTTTTGCACAAAGGGGTTTCATCACACAGCTTGGAAAGTGGATGCTCTGTCTTTCAGTTGGACAAACCTTCATGTGTATGCCTTTCCACCTCTGCCTCTTCTTCCAAAGGTACTGTTAAAGGTCAGACAGGACAGGCCAAGGATGATTTTGATAGCTCCAGATTGGCCTCGCAACACTGGTACCCACTACTACGGAGTCTGGTAAGAAGCCTCCATGGCCTTTACCTTTGATTCCACATCTGTTATCCCAGAAGGACGGTCATCTGCTCAATGTCAAGCTTCACTCTCTTCATCTGACAGCCTGGCATATTCTGTGTTGAAACACAGCAGGTCTCAACTTCCTCAACAAGTTTTAAATGTGATTATGGAAGCTAGAAGACCTAGTACAAGGAAAGTGTACATGAAAAATGGAAGAGATTTTTATTTTGGAGTAAAGCAAAGAATTTGGAGATTTCTGAGCCTAATTTGAGTGTGGCTCTTCAATATCTTACTGAGTTACTGGACAAGGGTCTGTCCTTCTCTTCCATTAAGATTCATGCTGCAGCAATCTCAGCTCACTATGATTGTGACCCACCATTGTTTTCGCATCCTTTGTTCAAGCAGTTTCTTAGAGGGCAAAGAATATAAGACCCCCACGTAAAGCTCCTACTCCTGCTTGGGATCTCAATTTTGTGTTGGAAAAACTTACTCTACAACCTTTTGAGCCTGCGGCTACTGCTGAATTGAAATATTTGTCATGGAAGACTGCTTTTTTGTTGGCTATTACTTCTGCGAGAAGGGTGTCTGAGTTGCAGGCCCTTATGGCAGTCGAGCCCTTTTGATTTTCCATAAGGATAGGGTATCATTACGCACTAATCCTTCCTTTATGCCTAAGGTGGTTTCTAGTGTGGCTTTAAACCAAACTATTCATTTGCCTACTTTTATGCAGACCCCAAAATAAAGGGGAAAAGATTTTGCATACTTTAGATGTACACAGGCAATTGCGTTATTACTTAAGCAGGACTAAGGATTTTAGGCAGTCTCAGCAGTTGTTTGTTTCTTTGCTTTGAGTTCGAGGGCAAGCCTGTGTCAAAACAAACTATTTCTAGGTGGATTGGCTTTGCATTGCATTTTGTTATTCCCATCATGGCAAGGAGATTCCAGCTGGGATTAGGCCTCATTCCACTAGGGCTACTGCCACTTCAACAGCATTTCTACGGTGGGTGGCAACTAAGGATATTTTGGAAGCAGCTACTTGGAGTTCAGTGCATACTTTCTCTAAGCATTATCACCTTCCTATCTACTCTAAGTCTAGGGCTGGTTTTGCCACAGCTGTTTTGCAAGGCATGTTGTCAGCTCCTGCTTCTTTATGATTTGCCAGCCTCCCATACCTCTGCTTTGGGATTCTACCCAATAGTAAGGACTGCAGCAATGGAAAACGAAGAACATAGTACAGTTTTGTACCTACCATAAATGTAGATGTTCGAGGATTCCATTGCTGCAGTCCAATTTACCCTCCCTCCTTCCCCTCTGTGTTTAGGGGTGGTTGTGTAGGTGAGTTTACATGCTTATATTTTTGTATATATTGTTCATGTTTTGGTGCAGGTATTTTGGGCCTTGTCTTTTTAGGGTCTTCTGACATCTGGGGCAAGAAAAGACTGAGGATATGACGCCGGTCATGCGCATTAGTACCCTGACGTACTGACGTCAGTCTAATGCGCCCTGACCGACGTCAGCCTTATACTCTGGTATTCGGGCCGACTGGATGCGGACTATACCCAATAGTAAGGACTACCCAATAGTAAGGACTGCAGCAATGGAATCCTCGAACATCTACATTTATGGTAGGTACAAAACTGTACTTTTCTTCAGTCTGGCAGCATATGACAGATTTTGGAGTCTCTGAGATGAAAAGTTGATTGTGTTACGGTAAGTGCATAAATTTCATTTTTGTTTGAAATACCTGAAGCAGAAGGACCAATCAGTTTGATAAGAGGAAGACTGATCCATGGTGTCACTCAGATGTTTCAGCCCTCATAGGTAGGTACTAGGCTATCGGCCCTGGGGCCTATATAAGCCTAGCCAAAAAGGTTCCCTGGTTTCGCCACCCAAGAAAAGTATTTTCGTGTGCCCCTGTCAAGCAGTGCCACAGAAGTGATCCCCAGGGTGAATTTTCTATTTCCCATCCAATCATCAAGATTTTTCTTAGAGGGCCAATGAGGAGCTTTGCTTGACATGAATGGGTAGTTTGTTCCAGGGTTTGGGAAGTCTCTGGGACAGGAATGTGTCCCTCCAGCATATTCTGTTTATTGTGGTGCCAAGGTTTAGTCCCTGGAGTGTGTGGTTTGCCTTCTCCAAGTTTGCTAAAAGCTTTCCTGCAAACTCCGGATTTGGAAGTTTTTTTCTGATTTAGGCTCCGAATCTCAAGCTTATCCCTCTTCCCATAATGGATCACACCTTCTCTAACTCCCCAGATCTTGTTTGCCATGCTTTGCATATAGACATGCTTCTGGAGTCTCTCGGTACTAGTAGTGGTTAAGATAAGTAGTCTTCTAAAAATTATTCAAAGAATCTCTTTTTTAGATATAGAATTATATGTATTAGTGTTTTCTATTTTTCCTCCCCTTCCTTTAGATCTCGAGAAGCATTAGGGATCTTTAGTTCTCTTTTTGTGCCATTGGCATTTCTTTCCCAGAAAAAATAGATAAAAATCTGATATTGTTAATCCTCATTCATTCCTTACGCATGAGTATCGGTTCCGACCTCGGAACCGAGCCAGCCATTTTCCAAGCTCGTGTCAGCTTCTAACTCTCGAGCTAATCTCTTACCCACAATCCCCCTCTCCCTGTTACCTCAGATTTCGTTTGCCGCTTTGCCAGTCTGTCGTGTCAAGCTACTTCTCTTGAGCTAAGTAGTTATTTGTTGTTTAATAGTTTTACAGATACTTTTCTGTCAGAAAAGTTCATATTTTATTGTCTCTTACCCTATCGCACATAGCTTACATAATTTCTTCAGGTTTTTCTGCGCCTTTTTTACCACTTTTACGGCGAGGTATTCTCTCTTTACCATCATTGGTAATCCTTTTCCTTTTTCTCTTATACCTTCGGGTACTCTCTTGCACCATTGCTGGTACCTTTTCTTTTAATTAATTTGCTCTCATGGCAGATAAGAAAGGTAGTCCAGGGTTTAAGCAGTGGTCTGATTGTGGACACAAACTGTCTACTTCTGATGCACACTCTGTGTGTTTGTTTGGGAGCTTACCATTTGTCTGTTGACCCACCCTGTACTATTTGTGAGAACTTTTCTAATAGAACCTTGTTGGAAAGGAAAAACAAGCTGTTACTGAAGGGACTTCTTAAATCTCCCTCTTCAGAGGCTATTTCTGGGTCGGAGGCCTCAACCCCTCCTAGAGCCCATAAGAAAACCGTGGATGTTCCTACTAAGGCCAAATCTTTCCCTTTGTCCCCGGCTGGGGACTCCCGCCAACCAAAACCTAAAAAAGCTAAAGTTTCGGCTCTGGAGCTCACTAAGTCAGCCCCAGTGCTTTTGGTGCCTAGACCTTCGACAACGAGGCCTTCGGCTCCATTAGTGATTTCGGCTCCATCTTCTCCTGCAGCCTTCTATATATCTACACCAGGGGGCTCCTCAGTTCAGACTATTACCACTGTATCTGCACCGACCGTTCAGTCGGCGCAGACCTTAACCGCATCAGCTCAGAGATCTTCCTCGGAACCGACGCCTTTATTGTTGACTCCAATTTTGTCAGTTCCAGCTTCGGCACCAACAACCACTTCGGCACCCAATCCCTGTGTCGGTGCAGACCATGATCTCGGCACCGATGACCTCTTCGGTGCAGACAACAGTAGTCCAGTCTCTGTCGGCACAGCTGTCCTCGGTGCGGACAGATGAGATGGGCACCGAGTCTGCCTCTTCTTTGGACAGGCCTGATTCTCCCTCAGTCAGGTCCACTAGAAGCCTTTCCGAACATGATGTGTTGCTTCTTGTGGACCAGGTACTCTTGGCCAGAGGTATCCCACCCCTCAGGAACTATCTTTCCTTGGGAGGTGATCACCCATCTCCAAAGACCCCTTCTTATTCTCCTCCTTCATTGCCTTTGAAGTCCATGGATATAGCACAGTCTTCCCCTTCTGTGGTCCCCTTTATGGATCTCACTAAGGAACCGCAGTTGCCTTCGTGGCAGGAAAGTTTTGCTACGACTCAGGATGTCAGTTGTGCCATGCATAGTTTGCTGCTCCACAGCCATCCAGGGACTCTGGGTTAGCAGGCTGAGCCACTTAGGGGAGGGGTGACCCCTTTCCTAGACATGCACTCCTCTTCGGGTGGACCAGCCTTCCAACTGATGGAGAAGGCTTTCGCTGCTGCTGGCGATACCAGACTGTCTATCCCTCCACCCTTCTCTGGTACACTGGTTTCACAAGTCGCACATAGCGGACACCGGTTGCAAGGGCCGCAGGACATATTCCCTCAGGAATCCCCTTTTCCACTGTCCTCCCTAGCTTCTCCCGCTGAGGAGGTCCTCCGGAAAAGTTTGTGTAAGAGGAAGCACGTGGTCTCCACAGAGGAGTCCCTCACCGAAGACACAGATTTCGATGAGGGGGAAGGATCCCCTCGGTCACCCTCTGAGGTATCCTTTGGAGATATCCTCGAAATTCTGAAACAGAGAGGTGACTGGCAGTCCTCTAATCTGACCTCTGAGGAATCTGTGTTCCTGCAGGCCTTTCACACCCGACCCCCTACCTCCTGGGTTACTCCACCTGCCGATGAACTTGTCCGGCTCATCGTGCAGTGTGCTTGAAAGGCTCCTGATACCATCAAAGCTATTCTCCGGAGGCCAGATAAGATCTTATCCCCTCCTGCTTCAGATCCCCAATGGTCCAAAGGTCTTCCTGTGGATGATTTGGTGGTGGCGGCCGCAACAAAAAAGGATCTGGCAGAAGAAGAAAGCTAGACTATCCATCCGCCTAACAGAGTCCCGGGCCCTGGACAGGATAGGGAAGCGCACCTTTGCTTCAGCGACCTTTGCTATCAGGTCCTTGAATTATATGGCACATTTTACCAGGCTTCAAAGGGATCTGGTTTCTGAGCTCTCTGAAACCTTCGCTGGTGCCGTGTCTGATGAGGTCCGTGACAAGTAGCCTCTCAGCTGGCCACCATTGAATCTATATCTAACTTCTCTATGCGACTGATATCTCACGCATCAGAAGGAGCAGTGGGTTCAGCTGCAGTCTTGAGACTACATGCCTGGATGCGCTTGTGCAACTTCGCGGAACCCTTTGTCTTCCTTTCTTTAATGCCTCCATTGAGGCCTCCTCGTTGTTTGGGCCCAAAGTTAAAAGCACACTGGCCAGATGTGAACAGGATGGTAAGACCCTTTCTGCCATAGGTGTCTGTTGTTCTTCCCCTCAACGTGCTTTTTCCGAAACCAAAATAGTGGGAAGATATGGTTCAAGAAATTTCAGGGTCCTTTCCATAACACACAGGCAGAGTTCTCCCCCAGAGGCAGAGGGGAGGGCTCTCCTTTCGGGGCAGAGGGGGTCCGCGTAACCAGGGTTCCAGGGATTCTTTCCCTGGTCAATCCTCCCAGGGCTCCTGAAAAGCGGCCCAACTCCTTTCCTCTGGAGGTGGTTGGGGGATGTTTCTCCTTGTACCCTTCTGCCTGGCTAACCATCACCACCGATTCTTGGGTACAAAGGATTATAACCAGAGGTTATCATATCCCCTTCGATCTTTGTCCCGTCCCTTCAAAAAATCTTCCCGACATTCCACCCAGTCAAAGGGAAGAAGCAGCACTAGAGATAGAAAAGCTGCTAAGAAAGAGAGTCATCCAAATAGTCCCTCCAGACCAGATAGGATCTGGATTCTACTCGACATATTTTTGGTGCCACAGAAAACCGGGGACTGGAGACCGATTTTGGATCTCAGTGTATTGAACAAGTTTGTAAGAGTACAAAAATTCCGGATGGTCACAATACAGTCTATCCTCCCGCTTTTGGAAAAAGATGATTGGATGTGCTCTATAGATCTTCAAGATGCGTACTACCACATAAAGGTAGACAAGACATCAAGAAGATTTCTGCACTTCTGTGTGGGAGCCAGTCACTACCAGTTCAGAGTACTGCCCTTCGGACTCTCTACAGCCACCAGAGTGTTCACAAAGTGCATGGCAGTTGTCACAGCTCACTTGCGACTTCAAGGATTCCAGGTGTTTCCATACGTAGACGACTGGCTCATTTCCACCCCCACCAGACATCTACTGGAAAAAGCCCTGGCATACTCTTTCCTCGCTGCTCAAAGGCTAGGTATAACCATAAACTGGCAAAAATCCAATTTCACCCCATCTCAGTCGACAGAATTCATAGGGGTTATCTTGGACACAAAAAACTACAGAGCTGCTATTCCAGAGCACAGAATTCTAAGGATAAAGCAACAACTAATTCCAATCCTTTCAAGGGAAAAATCCACGGCTCACTCAGTTCTACAGCTGTTGGGTTCCATGACAGCCTCCATCACCATTGTTCTCCTGGCCAGGTTTCACATGAGGCTTCTACAATGGCTACTGCTCACCCAGTGGTATCCTTTTCAGCATCCTCTTTCAGCCATGATACGGGTAACCCACAGGTGCAAACAGGATTTAAATTGGTGGATGACACACAATCTCTCTCAATGGTCTCGCCCCTTCTCCCCCCAGCAACCCAAGGTCACAGTGACCACAGACTTTTCCCTGATGGTGTGTGGGGGGGGCTGTGTCAGGGACAAGACAGTCCAAGGCACTTGGTCCGAACTGGAGGCCCATCTGCATATAAATGTTCTAGAGCTGAGGGCGATGCTTCTGGCGTTTCAAGCATTCCATCCCCTGCTGCCATCTGGGGCAATTACGATTCAATCAGACAACATGGCGGTGGTCTGGTGCATCAACAAGCAAGGTGGAACCAAATCTTTACCCTCTTTGTCGAGAGGCCATGAGGATATGACAATGGGCGATGGCTACCAACCGTTTTCTTCTAGCAACGCACATTCCTGGGAGTTCCAACGTGATAGCAGACAGACTCAGCAGGTGCATTCTTCAACCTCACAAGTAGTCCCTGAATCCCTTGATAGTGGCGGAGATCTTCCACCGCTGGGGCTGTCCTTGCTGCGACCTCTTTGCATCCCCGACCAAATACAAATGCAGCAACAACTTCACCCCAATTCCCCCTCCGGGACAGTCACCCAGGGACGCTCTAGTCCACGATTGGCCCTCGGGTCTTTTTTACGCATTTTCACCCTTTCCTCTCATTCGCCAGTTTTTGAAGAAAGCCCGTCGGTTGAAGAGCAAGGTGATCCTCATAGCACCGTATTGGCCTCGACAGATTTGGTTCCCCTTCCTTTGGCCTCGCCTACTAGATCGACCATGGATTCTCCATCCAAACCCGGAGTTGATCTCACATCCACAGAACCTGATTCATCCCAACTTCAACAGCCTGAAACTCACGGCTTGGCTACTCCTTGCCAGGCAGAATGATCTTTCTTTACCAGTACGTGATATTCTCATTGTTTCTCATAAGTCTTCCACTAAAATTACTTACCAGAGCAAGTGGAAAAAATGTACCTGTTGGCTGAAAGATAAACAAGTAGACCCCTTTTCAGCGCCAGTGTCAATAATGCTAGACTATCTGGCCGACCTTTTTCAATCGGGTCTATCGGCCTCTACCATTAGAGTTCATTTGGCTGCAATTTCTAATTTTCATTAGGGTGTCCAAGATTCCTCTTATGTCCCATAAATTGTGAAAGACCTTCATAAAAGGTGTGAATCATCTGAAGCTACCTTTTAGAGAACCTGTTCAACCATGGGGATTTATCATTAGTTCTACAAGCTCTGACAGTGTCACCTTTCGAACCAGCCTCTTCTTGCGAACTCAAGTATTTGTCATGGAAAACCTTGTTTTTGGTCACCATTACTTCTGCCAGACGTACTTCCGTGGTGGTGCAGCAGTAGCGTTATTGCCTCACAGCAAGAGGTTCTCCCATTCGATTCTCGGCTGGAGTGCAGGTAGCGCCTTCTGTGTGGAGTCTGCATGTCCTCCCCGTGGCTGGGTGGGCGTTCGAAAGACCTGCTTAAATGGGCGTGCCTTCGTTGAAGGTTGAAGTTGAGCTGGCACCTCGGCGTTCATGAGAATCTACTGCAAATCATTAACGGACCGGAGTTCCGCTGTGGTGACCCCTCACCGGGAAAAGCCGAAAGGCAACAACTTCTGCCAGACGTATTTCTGAGCTTCAAGCTTTATGTATCAAGAGTCCATACTTGATTTTTCATAGAGATAGTGTCTCTGAGAACTAATCTGTCATTTCTGCCTAAAGTGATCTCTGAAATGTCCATTAATCAAGCCATTGAATTGCCAGTTTTCTTTCCCAATCATTCAAACAGAGGAGAGTATTGCTTACATACCCTAGATATCCACAGGCAAATCCGTTTTTACTTAAACAGGACTAAACCCTTTCGTAAATCTGACCAGTTATTTTTGGCCTTTTCTGGACCTAGATTAGGATCTGCTGTTGCTAAAGTCACATTAGCTAGATGGTTGAAGGACTGTGTGACCTTCATTTATACACAATGTAATATCTCGTTGCCTACTACCATGAAAGCTCATTCAACAAGGTCGGTGGCAACTTCTGCTGTCTTCCATGCCAGAGCTTCTTTACATGACATCTGTGCAGCTGCAACTTGGGATACGCCTCATACCTTCATCAATCATTACAAATTGGATTTGGCCTCCAGGGGAAGAGCATCTTTCAGTTCTATGGTGCTCAGGAATGTCCTTCCATGAGAGCCTTCCAGGAATAGCGGTAGCTGGGGACTCTGTCCCATGCATAAGAAATGAACGAGGATTAACAATATCAGATAAAGAAGTTGTCTTACCATAACGTTTCATCTGTATTGTTGATCCTCATTCAGTCATTATGACCTTCCCTCCTTCCCCCTCCTGTGGTTTCTAATGGACCATCCAGTTCTCTTAGGTTATTTGACCAGAGGTAGCTTCTACCTTCTTTGACTTGCAAACTCAGTCTGAGGTAACAGGGAGTGGGGGATTGTGGGTAAGAGTTTAGCTTGAGAGTTTGAAGCTGACGCGAGCTTGGAAAATGGCCAGCTCGGTTCCGAGGTCGGAACCGATACCCATGCGTAATGACTGAGCGAGGATCAACAATGCAGATGGAACGTTATGGTAAGACATAACTTCTTTTTCTAGTTTATAGAATTATCATCTCAGTTTGTTATTGTTTTCCTTGTGGTGTTTATCTTCCATTAGGTCACTGTTAGCTATGGCTAATAAAGCTACGGGATTCAAGCGATGCAGTTGTGGGCATAAGATCCCAAATTCATATTCTCACAACAAGTGTGTCTATTGCCTAGGACCAGGGCATTTAGACACCGATTGCTTGGTGCGTGAAGTCTTTAAAGGACAACTACGGCAAGCTGGACATTAATTACAGTCTACCACAGCGTTTTCCCCTCTATCTACTGATCCCTCCACTCAAAAATGACATTACTGCTGAAAGAAGCATTTAATTTCTCTGTTTTTGTGATTCCAACTGAACGGCTATCGGTACTGTGAGTCATCTTCCTTAAAAGTTCACTGTCACGCTTGCTAGATCCTACGAAAAGTCGCCCAACTGCAGGAATACAAACTTCAGTAGAATTCAGTAAAGCACGCCCTCCTCTTCTCATTTCACCCAAGAAATGCCCACTATCTAATTATGCTTGCCCTCTTTAGCATTTCTATTCAGTCTCGCCCGTAAACATGCCTTCTGATGTACTTAGAAAACATCCTCGCACTGAAGCAGGAACTTCTTCTACAGTTGTTGCTGCACTTGTTTTTTTCTTCTTGTTTTGCTTCGTGGAAAGAAACTCTGCTACATGGTTCTGTGTAGCATTCTAGTAACTAACATAGCCCTGTAGTAGTAATTATTTATAAATTTAATTTGATTTTAACTAACAGCAGGGTATACTTTTGCAGTAAGTGTTTCGTTGAGAATGAGGGTTCGGCAACAGCTGGAAATATGCAGTGACATTGAAAAGCAATGTAGGTTTGGCATGCTGATTTTACTGATGTTGGGTTTCTTCATCAGTTTATTTGACTTTTAGCTCAGAGTGCTTACATGCTCAAATAATGATACAAATCAGTCAGTAGTTATCATTATATACTGGCATTTACAAAAAATTGCCTATCGTAAATGACGCTTTGTAAATGTGGTATGCCGGTTTGTAAATGCCAGTATATAATGAAATAACTGAACTCATAATGTTTCTTATTCTGTGTACAGCAAATCAAATATGTCTTTGCAGCATGGTCATTTTTTGAGTTCTTACAGATGGACTTTGTAGCCTGGTTCCAATAGCAATGTGTTCTTTACTTTTTAATATTATTATATTGTAATGCACACTGGTCATTTTTTTTACTAGTAGTATATATTAATGCAGTTATAATTGTGTAGTCTTGTTTTACATGTATTCACTATATTTCAGTGTTGTTGGGCTGCAGGGCAGTATGTTTTTTTTTTCTTGTGCATGCCAGCACATGCTTTTTTGGTTTTGTTTTGTTTTTATTCTTTGTTGACAAGGTACACCCACTAGGCAAGTGGTCTCTTTTTAGGGGAGATCGGAGGAGGTATTTATACTGCTAGGGGATATTTGGTCAGGGCACTGGAGACTTCAGTACTTTTATTGGTAGTTGCCATGGGATGTTTTACATCCACCTGAGCCAATTCAAGCAGATGGGACCTTAGTTTAACGACTCATGCAAAGAGTGACATGCTTAGGAGTGCAGGAATATAATGATGACTCTTTTAATAGTAAAATTATATAACAAGGATTAGTTAACTCTCCAGTCCGTACATAAACTAACCCAGTGGAGAATGAGCCCCTAGTGGCTATGTATGTGATTCTTTGTGTACCCATACGCACCAGGCATCTAACGTGTTCTTGAAAGTAGGCAAAATTGTAAAAGACCAAACAGTTAATTATAGACTATTCATAGTTTATCCAACGGCAGATTAAGTGCTCAATTGTTTAACTTGTTTCTTGTTATATCTACTGTTAATAAAATCATTTTATTCATAATATTCCTGTCATAAATTAATGCAATTATGTTGAATTTTGCACCTGTAACACTGTTCTTAAATATTTTAAATGCAATATCAAGGTTTCCTTTCAGCAATCTATAATTCACGAAGTACAAATTTAATGCTTTGTCAACTGATGATCATATTCTGGGCTTGATCCATGATTTATACATTGATATCAAGACCTCTGTTGACTGCACTTTTGGCTTACACTTTTGCACTGACATAGGATCAGAGGAAGTTACTAGGCTAATGGCCCTAGGGCCCTTGCAAGCCTAGCCAAGTCCTTAACTTATTTCCATGATCAGCACCTATTGCCCCTGTCTGAGGGACACAGGTGGAACCCCGAGGATGAATTTACGGTCACCCATCCAATTGTCCAGATTGTTTGAAGAGGGCCACTGAGGTGCTCTGCTTGACATGAAGTGGGAGTCTGTTCCAAATGTGTGGTAACATCTGGGAGGCAAACCTGTCCCTTTTGCAGGTTTTATTAATGTCACATAACAGGTTAAGGTCTTTAGAGCGAGTAACCCGTGAACCATTTGACTTACGGATATGCAGCATTTCTAATAACGAGGGGTCAGAGATTGCCTTGTATGCTAAGCAGAGATAGTCTCTGAGTAGTCTGTATGAAACAGAATAAAGTGACAGTGATTTCAGATAATCCCGTAAGACAGATGCTGAAGACCTAGAATTTTCCTTGTGAGTATCCTTTGTGGTCTCTCCAATTGCTGGAGGTGCTTGGACAGGTACACACCAAAAGTGGCCTTGTACTCAATTATTGGCCTGATGAGGGAAGAGTACAGGGAGGTTATAACTTTTTTTTTCTAAAGGCAATGCCCTTACTTATGAGATGGACAATACAGAATGCCCTTCTTACCACTGTGGAGACATGGTGGTCAAAGGTAAGACTGCTGTCAACCTGTGTGCCCAGGCCTCTCACCACTGAGTGCATACTTAAGGTGTTGTTGATGTGGTAGGTAGCAGGAACACCGCTCTTACTGAAAGGAATGATGATACATTTTTTGCATTGAGTTTAAGGCCATGACTCTAGCACCAGTCATTTGTTTGTGTAAGACCCACTTGTAGGATGTTTACATCATTTGGAGATTCTATGACTGCTCCCAGTTTTTAGTCATCAGCAAACTTTGTCAGCCACAGACCTTTAGTTTTTGCTTGTACTGTGGAGAAATAGATCCATAGATCTCTTCATTGGCCACCATATCCGTAAAAAGCCTCCTATAGTCTAATAACTTGTAATAATAATGGTAGGAATCATGATATTTGCATAAGGACTGTAATGAAGGTAACTCTGCATACTAACTGTGATCTCATCATGCCAATCTATTGGCAACTCATTACTGTGTTTGTTTGAAATTCCCTCTTGTGTAATTTTTATCTTGTATTCTTGTGACTTACTGCATTTACAGTCTAGATTTGTATTTTTGTATTTTGTATCATCATATTTGTGTATTTTTCTGGAGCTTTTCTGCCCAAGACTCCATTGAAAACGGGTTCTTCAAGGCCCAACTGGACTATCCTGGCAAACAAAAAAGGCGAACCAGGAACAACTGCAGACCACCAATTTATTTATTTAACCAAAATTGTACTAAGCACTTTCACCCACACACATCGGGGCATCTTCAGAGTACTGACAATCCTTGTGTTGAACCTCTTTTTAAATCCTTATGTAAATTGGATAATTGAACAATTAAAAAATTAAACAAATTATTACCTACGCAGCTAATAATTCTTCATTTAAAAGGTACAATCAGCGATATTTACATCAAAGATGAACATAAACAGCCAGGACTTGTGCAAACTTGTTAATTTGTAAATGTAATAAAACCTTCTTATCAAAAACTATGTATATGTAATACCAATAAATAAAAGTTAAAAATACATATATAAATATCTAGGTAATAATATAAATCTAAATAATTATTAAAAATAAATAATTGTTATACAATCCAGCATAAAATCATTCATTGAAAAATTTCCTACTAACATTAAAATTCATATTGTTATACAAAATATTTAAAACATTAAATTATCAGATGTTAACCTAATACATACAAGATCAAATAAATTGAGACTTGTTAGTATACTTGATATAGAAATATGTTTGTTAATACCAGGGCTAGAACTTGCATTTAGCCGTAATTGCCATAAACATTCTTTAGCCTCAAGTAAGGTGTTGTCATCACCACCTTTGTTATTGTTGTAGTATACAATTCTGTCAATAACAAAGAATAAAAATCTCTTAAAATTCTGGCATCTTAGACTATGCATATAAAGGGAACTAGTATTTTTCTGTTTTTTAATGTCTCTAACATGTTCCACTATCCTTTCTCGAAGTTTCCTTATCGTTTTGCCAACATAGAAGGCTGGGCATGATGAACATATAGCTAGGTACACCACCATTTTTGTGTTGCAATTACAATGACCTGGGCATCTAATTGTTTTGCCAAAATTTTGTACCGCAACATATGGTCCATCATTAATAAATTTACAAGTATGGCATATAGATCCCGAACAGTACAGGTCCCAGGACTGATCCCTGTGGAACACCAGTGGTTACACATCTGCTGTTGGAGGTGGATTCCCCTATTTTGACTATATCAGTTCTATCAGTGAGTCAGTTAGTGACCCATTTAACGATATAAGGGTTGATGCCTAATTGGCTGAGGGTTGTCAATGATGCCAGAGTGGGGGATGGTGTCAAATGCCATGGCTAAGTCAAGGCAAGCTGTATGCACAGATCTTCCTCTCATCCGGGGCCTTGGTGACTGTCTCAAAGAAGTCCACCAGGTTTAACAGGCACAATCTCCCCTCGACAAATCAAAACTGAGTAGAGTCAAGTGTTTGGAGATTTCCTATATCTTTGTTGATAAGGTCCATGATGATTCACTCCATGGCCTTGCAGATAAGGCTAGTCAGGCTAATAGGTATATAGTTCCCAGGGTCAGTGGAAGCACCACCTTTGTGCAAGGGACTAACGGTGGCTGTTTTCCATTCATCTGGTACAAAGCCGGTGCTTAGATTATGATTGAAAAAGGTATCCAGTGGTGTTGCTAATTCATGTTAGAGCCCATGTAGGATGCACCAGGGATGTTATCAAATCCCATAGATGCTGTGTTTTTGGTCTTAGAGAGGGCATTTATGACCTGCTGTTTAGAGATGCAGGGTAGGAGACAGGTAGTAGGGATGTCATGGGGTATGTGTGGTGGAGAGAGGGGAGTAAAGTTTTCACAGAACCTGTTGGCCAGCAGGTTAGCTATGTCCTCAGGCTCAATATATGTGGTATTGTTAGCTAACAGTATGGCACAAATCTGGGCCTTTCGTTTTAGGTTATGGATATAACTATAGAATGCCTTGTGGTTGTTCTTTGTTGAGGAAACCAACTTGGATTTGTAGTTTGATTTGGAGGCCTTCATAAGAAGTCTTATTTGCATGTTTAAGCCAAGGAGGGAGTGTTTCCAGTTTAGAGCTCGGTCCCTCTTAATCTTAGACAGCAATTTCCTCCTCTTATTGTAAAGCCTGTTAATGGCAGTTGTCCACCAGGCAGGTTTTTTTTTTCCTTGAGGAGCTTGTTTAGGTCCTATCAGGTACAGCCAAGTTGATGCAGTTATACAGGTGTTTTGTGTAAAGCATTGGTGCAGGAGCTCGGCATAGTTGCCAGTTCTATTTGATGGAGGAGGTGCAGTGAAGCTATTTATACCATCCCATAAGAGGTTATAATCTGCTTTGGAGAAGTTTTTTAGTTTAGTTGCTGCTAGAGTGGGGTCAGGTATGATGGTTACTTTGAATGAGACAGATTTGTTGTCAGTAGTAAACATAGTACAATACATAAAGATTTTCGAATAAGGTGTTGAATTCTCATGAACAAGTAATGACATTTATCACACTTGACTCTGTTTAAAAGGGATGCCAATTCATGGAGTCTTATTTTGTGAGCTTACTAAATTAGTAGTACAGCTATTTTGAAAAGTGTCTGATTTGGAAGCTTTTTTCATGAGGCTGTTGCTGAGAAGACCTAACCCTAACCCTAATGTGGGGAAAACAGTGGATGGCCACAGGTACACAGCGGGTATCAAATGGGGATGGTTTGACAACAAACAATAAATAAGAAATGATACATAAGGAAGGGAGCACACCTGCATAATTTGCTGCCAAGCCAGAAGGGAGCACACCTGCATAATTTGCTGCCAGGCCAGCACAGAAGGCAACAACTCACCTAGTTGGTTAATGGTATGGGCCATTGTTCTACAGCAGGTCAGATGTCTGGGTCCAGCCAGTGGAGTGCCTCTAACAGCGAGGTCAGAATTCATGTATTGTTCCCTATAAGGCATTTAGCTGTTGACACATGCTGGAACTGGTCCTCACATGGGGATATGATCTATCATTTCATTCCTAGTGTTATACATTGTGTGTGTGGGGGTCCAGCTTGGTAGCTGTGTCATTACAGACACAATCATCTGAGAAGTTTGGTTTCTCCGCAGTACTAATGTCTCCACCAGTAGCAGAACCAATGGCTAAAGACTTTTTTCCTGCAGAGATAAAGATGGTAGAGACGTGAGTTTATAACACAGTGCCTTCCATACAGATGTAATAAACTACACCTACAACTATCTCCACATTTTATTTTTTATTTTACATTTGTTTACCGGGAAAGTCCGACTGGAACATCCACAGGTCCACATTATGCTTGCATAGGATTAAGGAAAAACTCTGAGTCGCGTGGATGGGAAGCCTGTTTCAGTGAATGGGGTATTCTCTGAGAGAGATACCTGTCCCTCCAACGTATCCAGTTAATGTTCCAAGCAAAGTATGTGTCTAGGTCTGGTAGTTCTAGTACTGCTTCTTTGTAAATATTAAACTGGTTCATCAGAGCAGCATCCAGAAATGTATTAGTATGACAGACATAGCTCACCCATCAACATTCTGCAGGGGACCAAGTATAGTGATAGGGCATTTGAGGCAATACGCATTTGATAGGTTATGAAAGCTGTGCATTCTTTTTCTTTGCTGTATGAGAATTCAGCACTGACTGTGTTTCAGTGTGTTTGAAACTTTATTTAATTGACATTTGATTAGTGGAAAAGTCTGACTGGGTCCTGTGGTACACATTTTCAGTGTATGCCCAAGGAGAAAAACTCCAGATACATATGGTTAACGGAATGAAAAACTTGACAGACCTAATAGTCATAACATTCAAGCACAGAATTTGAAAAACACATTAGTTTGTCGTAATAAAAACTCAACAGACATTAAAGTCATAATGTTCAAACATAAATTATATGAAAAGCCTGATAAGAGGAAGATGCAGCATTATTTGCATAATAGATGATTATCGTAATGATTATGTATATCCTAGAAGTCATGAAATATGGTAACACATTATACTGGTGAAGGCGTAAGATAATACAAGTAGAGAAGGGTAGGGTGTGATAGAGGAGATAGTAGGAATATATGTGAAAAAGCTATGAATGTAACCTCAGGGGAGTATCTGTTGAGGAAGGGAGGGGTAGGGTAAGTTAGTAGTCGGGACAGAGAGAGTAGGGGTACAAAAGGTATAAGAATGTGTGCATGTGACTTGTGTGTCCATATGACTTGTGTGTGAGTGACTTTTAAAAATACAGCTGTTTAATGTATATGACATGTTCATATGCTCAATGATGGTATAAGTATATATCCACACATTTCTCAGGTGGAATAATGATGTATTTGTATTTAAGTCAGAACCTGAACAAAATACATGTTTTCTCTTCCATAACACCTAGTATGAGAATACTATTTATTTCATTTAAGTTAATATGTATCAGAAGTCATTAGATAGCACAAATAAGACACCAGTTTGGGGGGGGGGGGTCATGGCTACATGTGAGAACTGCCAACCCATTACATTTTGTTAAACCTGTTCTTCCATTTTCACTCTCAAAAATCAAGCACACTCGTTTACATAGGAGTCAAACTGTCTGCAGCTGCCTTTCAGATGGAATCTCTGAAATTTCCTTACAATGCCTTTCCTTACCTATTGAAAGTGCTCATTGTTATTCAACTACCCTCACATGTTATGATTTCTGAAGTCATTGAGACATTTGAATGTTGTTTCCTGCTAAAATAAGGAGCTGTCAACCCTGCACTTCAGAAGAAATGTTGGTGTTCTCTTGTAATCTTATTTACATCAGATACATTCACAGGCATTCATTTCCATTTGAATCCTGAGAGCTGATGATTGATCCTTAATATTTGTCACCTCCACAGGGTACTTTCTTTCTGTACTTCAGCTGTGCCTTTGGATATGCACATGCTTACTCCAAGGCATCTTTATCACTTCTTGATAATAGTGCATTTATGAAAAATGAGTCATGGCCAGTACACACTATGTAATCATTTGGTTTCTGTCCACCCAGCAGATTCATTTGGTTTCTGATCACCCAACAGATTCAATTTATTTATTTTACTTTTTTTTTAAACCAAGGCTTGTTTTCCCCTTCATCCAAAGTGGTCACAACAGATTGACTGAAATCAAAGTAAAAATGTAGACCATTTGTTGAAAAGGCATACATGAATGTGTTAGCAGTACTCTAGTATACGTAGTGAATGCAATACTATAAACTTACATTTGCATATGTGCAAGATGTACAAGTCACTGGGGAAACTGCGGTGGTGGTGCTGCGGTAGCGCTGTCGCCTCACAGTAAGACGTTGTCCCGTTCAATTCTCAACTAAAGTGTCTTCTGTCTGGAGACATGCATGAATGGGCGTACCTTCGTTGAAGGTTGTGTCAGGGCTGGCAACTCGGCACGTAAAAATCTACTGCCAATCATTAGCAGACTGGAGTTCCGCTGTGGCGACCCCAAACCAGGAAAAGCCGATAGACACAACAACAACAAGTCACTGGGGAAAAAGAAATCTGGTGTATAGAAGAGGGTGGGGAAGGGATTATGAGAGAGGAAGGGCAAATGATGCAGGGAGAGAGAATTTAATACATAAACACTTGAGAAAGAAAACAGTTTCATTACATTTGACAATGAAGTCCCTTTGAATGCAACAAAGTATTCAGTAGCTTACTAGCTGACAGGGTGTTGGTGTGCGTGTGTGTATATGTGTGTACATACACATATATTATGTGAGCTCCATATCTATATTTCCATATAAATCTTCGTTCTACACATGTATGTTTGGGTATAGAAGAGGGTGGGGAAGGGATTATGAGAGAGGAAGGGCAAATGATGCAGGGAGAGAGAATTTAATACATAAACACTTGAGAAAGAAAACAGTTTCATTACATTTGACAATGAAGTCCCTTTGAATGCAACAAAGTATTCAGTAGCTTACTAGCTGACAGGGTGTTGGTGTGCGTGTGTGTATATGTGTGTACATACACATATATTATGTGAGCTCCATATCTATATTTCCATATAAATCTTCGTTCTACACATGTATGTTTATCTAAAATTTATTTCATATATATATATATATATATATATATATATATATATATATATATATATATATATATATATTATTTTTATATATATTTTCTTTTTGTTACCAAGAGTGCCCGACTGAGCTGGTGGCCCATTTTCAGAGGAGACCCGGGGAGAAAAGTCTGTTATACAAAGAACACTTAATAAAAAATATGGAAAGTATGAATATGAATAAGTTTAAAAATGCAATAAATAATAAAACAGTTTATACAAAGCTTAGGGATAAGGTAGTTGGTTAAAACAGCACAAGACATGGAATGTGTTTAGAGAGAGTTCAACAAAAAATTCCTGTGACTTGTAGATTTATGTATGTATACTTATTTATTTATTATTTATTTTTATTTTACATTTGTTGACCGGGCTAGTCTAGCTGGACATATATCCGTTTACAGTAGAGGCCCGGGGAGAAAAGCTCCAGTACAGGTAAAATTACAGTAATGTATAAGAATAAAAGCAAAAAATTATAACAATAATAAAAAGATTTTTTCTACATAGATTTCTAAATGGTACAAGAGAGGAAAAGCAATAACATTTGAAAAACTTATCAGTCATCTACTACAAGAGAGGATAGCAAAAACATTTAAAAACGTATATACACTGTCATTCCACACAAGTGTCCCTACTTTTGGCTTACACATTTGCTCTGACATAGTACAATCCATAATGATTTTCAAATAAGGTGTTGCAGTCTTATGAACAAATGAGATTTATTGCACTTAACAGCTCTGCTTCATAAAAGGTATGGCAATTCATGTAATCTTATTTTGTGAGCTTACTAAATTAGTAGTACTGCTATTCTGAACAGCTTCTGATTTTGAAGCTTTCTACAAGAGTCTGTTGTTGAGTGAATGATAGATATGCTTGCAAGTGTACAACTAAGACAAGCTGCAAAAAGCAATCGTAACAGAAATTAGTAGGTCACATAAGAGGCTTGGGCAGGGGTTGTTGATGAGAAACAAAACCATTTCATTTTTCAGCTTGGCGTTACATAAAGTGATTCAGGTTATGCTACAACAGAATTACTATGCAAAAATAGCTATATGCACAGCCAGAAAGCAATCCAAATGAAATATATTACTGTGCACATTTTAAGAAATTGAATAATATTGGCCAAAACTGTGGAATGATATTTGTGCATGTTTTTTTTTTTTTTTTCTTTTTCTTAACCCCAAAAGCCCGAGAACGTGCTAGTCAAAAGTAAGGAGTGAAGAAAAGTATGAAGGAAGAGGTTTAGTGGAACACAAGGCTGTGATTTGTTTGACTATTGTCATGCAAATTTGAACCTAGCCAAGTTGGAAATATGAGATTCTGGCTCATTGAAGGAGGGCAGATGGGCAGAGAAACTTGGTCAGGAACTGCAACTAACAAAACTGCTCTTTGTAAACATTCTTTTTTATCTCAGTAATTTCTTAACACTTTTGCAAGATTTTTTCAGAGAATGTGTAGTATATTACTAGCAACAACATTTGTAAAACTCTGTGCAAACCAGTCAGCGACACATGATCTGCAGACTCTTAAACTTGGAAGTTTTTTTCAGGTTTTCCATGTTAAGTGAATGGAAGTCTTATCTGACAACAAATGGTAGGTCTACTTTTTCTCACAATCAGGGCTGTCGTACTGAATTTTGAGATGGATCTCTCATCGTGATGTCTGCCCCCATGAGGACAAACTAGGATAAAAAAAAATAAAATTAGGAATGAATACTTATTTTGTGGCACACAGCTTTGAGAGGTGCAGAAATTCATGACTAGATAAAAAAATATATGTTTTTTCAACATTTGCCTGTAGTGGTCCTTTAACCCTCGGGCCTTGTCTGACCACCAAAATAAATTGAGTTTGATAGGCCTTTTACCTGCACCTTCTGCCTCAGGGGCTCAAACCCCCCTGAAGCATGCCGGCTCTAAAAGATCCCTTTCTTCCTCCTCAAGGGACTCTTCGGAGCCAAGTCAAGATCCAGGCCTTTGGACCCAACTAACCCAGGTCTGAGTGGGACCAGAAAAGTGTTTGATTCTGAAGAATCTTTGGATCCGTCGGCTGTGGATTTTAGTGTCTAAGCTCCTTTGTTGGATCCTAGTACTGCAGCTCCAAGCCTAGGGCCCTCTGATCAAGAACTGGTCCTAGCTTCAGGTTCTCCTACTCCACGGACAATGTCTTTGGCCCAGAAACCCTCTGATCCAATTATATGAACTCAACTACCAACCTTTCAAGTAGAGCCAGTCTCACCAGCCCTTCCAGCAAACGTCTTGCAGGCACCAACTAAATCCAACCATGCTTCCTTGGCATCCTCTTCCAGGTCTTCCCAAAGTCTCTCTGAGGCTGATATGGACAAGACAACCCGGATGTTTCTCAGGGTGCAGATCCAGATGGGGGATTTGCCATCTCCGTCCCATCTAGGATCTGTGAGTGCTCCATCTTGTACTTTGCAGACTCCATTTCTGATCCATCCTTATGTTGCATAAACCCAAGACCATGGTTTCCCAAGAGAGCCAAGATCTGATCCGGGGAAGCTCCCTTCCTTGACTCAGACTATGTCCTTGACCAGCTTTGTTCCTTGCCTTTCGGATCAAAGCAGGTCCCAGATCAGACATGTCGGCACCAACTCTGGAGGGGTTGCTTTCTGCTCCAACTTTGTTGGATCCTTCGCTTCCCCTTGGAGCTTCAGCCCTCGACAGCTCAGGTCCTGTTTTATCAGGAAGCCTCTGATGTTCTTCATCTCACATTGCTGCAGTCCTTACACTTGGGTAGTCCGCTGTCCTCGGTCGGCCCGAATATCAAAGTATTAGGCTGACGTCGGTCAAGGCGCTTAAGACTGACATCAGGACGTCAGGGTACAAATGCGCATGACCGACGTCATATCCTCAGTCTTTTTTGCCGCATGGTCCGATGCAGAAGCAGCGTTGCAAGTGCCGTTCGGCGTTCTGAAATTTTTCGAATTCGGAGTTTCAGACCGAGTCAAAGTTGGCTAAGTACCCGTTGGGAATATTTTAGTTTTTCTTGCCTCAGTGGTTTACCGGATGTCAGAAAAAGTGAATAACTGTATTTCTTGTGGGAAACAGATACCGCATAGAGATTATCATACTTTGTGTATTCCTTGTTTGGGGCCTGAGCACGACGTTGTTGGGTGTCGCTTTTGTGCTAGGTTCAATAAGCGCACTATTAAGCGAAGGCTAGATTGTGCCAGGTTGGTCTTTGGGAAGCGGTGCAATTATAAGATGCCGTCGGACGCTCCGACGCCCGCTTCTTCGAAGAAGCGCAAAGACAAGGCAGCTAAGCCCAGGCAAGAAGAGTCGTCCGTACCGGACGCCGGTTCTTTAGAGGCGTCTGTGGAACCGGTGGTTCCGCCGGAGGCTTCTCTGGAGTCTCAGGGGGAGACTTTGTTATTGCAGGATGTGGCCTCCCAGGAGGCAGGTCAGGCTGAAGGGGCTTCTCAGGTTACTGTACTCCCCTCCCTTCCTAAGGTGGTTAGGCTCTCTCCTTCTGTTTCTAAGGCTTCTCCCAGAGGCAGGCCAGGTTTAGCTTCTGTTGGTGTCACTCCTAGTTCTTCAGGATCTGTGCCCAAGAAGCACATGCTTAAAATGGCAGAAGATTTAATTACTTTGATTAGAGGTTCTTTGCCCCCTCCAGATAAGAGGCCTAGGGTGGAACCAGAGTTGGGGAGTTTTGAGCAGCCTTCAGATGTTTCAGAGTCTTGGCTGAAGACTTGCAGGAGTACTCTCCTTATTCTGATTCTGATGCAGATGATTCACCCCTTCTGCTTCTCCTCCAGAGGATTTTTCTTTTCAGAGACTCTTCATTCCATGAGGGAACATTTTAAGTGGGAAGGTCAGGACTTCTCTGATTCCAGGAAAAGGCTTAGGAGTTTTGCTTTTACCCCAGCATAGGCCTTTGGCTATACCTTCTGTTCTGGATGTTGTGGAAGATGTGTTTGCGGAGGCTTCACTTAATCCTGATTCTTTGCCTCCTGCTCCTGTTAAACCGGATAGGTATTATAGGGTGCCTGAGGCTCACAAATATCTTTATAAGAGTCCTAGGGCGGACCCAGAAACTGTTAGTCAGGGACCTAAGGGTGTCAAGGCCTCTGTTGTAAAAAATCCGGTTCCTCCAGATAGAGGCCGGAGCTTTGGATAGATGGGGAAAGAAAGTCTATACTTCTTCCACCTTAGCTATGAGGGCTTTGAATTGCCAGTTTCACATGTTGAAATATCAGAACTATCTACTTTCTCAACTGAAGTCTAAGGTAGATGCTCTGGCGGAAGGCATTGAGTGTAAGGAATTACAAGATTTAGTACATGTCTCTGAACAGGTGGGTAAGCATTCTTTACAATGTGGTTTTGATGCGGTACAGGCCTCGTCTAGGGTGGCTGCCACTGGGTCAGTTCTTCGCAGGCACGCCTGGTTGAGGGATCAGAATTTATCTGAACATGTTAAGACAAGGATTTTGGATGCTCCTTTACAGTCTGATGTGTTGTTTGGTTCACCTGTTGAGTCAGTCTTGAAGAAAATGGAAGACAAGGCTACGTCTATGCAGACTGTTAAAGATTTTTTGCAAGTCCAGCCTCCGAAGTTTAGTAGGAATTGGCCTGCTAAGGGGTGGACATACCCTTCTTATGATTCACAGTCTAGGGGTAGATCTAGACGTGGTAGGGGCAGAGCTCAGAGCTCCTTCTGGCCTAGAACAGGGAGTTCTCCTGCACAATCTTCAGGTGAGGGCAGGGGCCAGTCCTTTCGTAAACAGGCCCAATGACCTACCTTTTCAGCTGCCAGATCCTTCTTGCCTGGCAGCACCTTTGGGAGGAAGGTTGGCACTCTTCAGGAAAATTGGAGTTTGATTACCCAAGACAGATGGGTATTGGATATCATACACCAAGGTTACAGGTTTTATTTCCATACCTTGCCTCCTTTCAAAGGCATGCCGGACGTTCCTCCTCAGCAAAGACTAGAGGCTCGCAAGCAAATTTCTCTGCTGCTCCAAATAGGGGCCATACAACCGGTCCCTCTGCCAGAAGTGGGCCTAGGATTTTATTCTCGCCTGTTCCTAGTACCAAAGAAGGGGAACACGTGGAGACCAATTTTGGATTTATCTATCCTCAACACTTATCTGGACATTCCCAAGTTCAAAATGTTGACGTTACAACAGCTTTTACCTCTGCTGGGCAAAGATCACTGGATGGTGACTTTGGATCTCAAGGAGGCTTACCTTCATGTTCCTATCAGGCTAAGTTGCAGGAAGTATCTGCGTTTTCGAGCTGGGACTTCTCATTATCAGTTCTCTGCATTGCCCTTTGGCTTATCTACTGCGCCCAGAGTGTTCACGAAGGTTCTGGCTCCAGTGATTGCTTTCTTCAGGCTAAGAGGAATACAGATCTATCCTTATTTGGACGATTGCCTGATTCTGGCCCAAGGAAAGGACGAACTTCTTCATCATTTGCAATATGTGATAGCAGTGCTAAGATGCCTGGGGTATTCTGTGAGCGAAATAAAGTCCAGTCTAGTACCCTCTCAGGACATGTGCTTTCTGGGTGTGAGACTGAATACAGCATCCCAGATGGCCTTTTTGACCCCGGACAAACAAAAGAATCTTTCTCTTTACTTCCATCAATTGTCTCATCAGTCCAGGCTGACTGCAAGGACAGTCCTTCAAGCCTTGGGGTTCATGGCATCTTGTATTCTGGTGCTTCCCAATGCCAAACTGCATATGAGGAAGCTGCAATGGTATCTCAAAACTGTATGGACACAGCACTGCCAAGATATGGACACTGTCATTCAAATAATACCTTGCATTCAAAAGGAATTTTTGTGGTGGGCTCAGGAATGTCACCTAAACAAGGGACTCTCTGTGACCCGGCCAGAGGCGAGTCAGATTCTAACGACAGATGCCTCAGACAAAGCTTGGGGAGCTCATCTAAATGGAAAGTGGGTACAAGACACGTGGCCTGCCAGACTTCAACATCTACATATCAACTTGAAGGAGATGTTAGCAGTCCAATTTGCATTAATAGCTTTCAAGGATTTACTTCTTCCAGGGCAGGTGTTGATTCTAACAGACAACACAACTGTCATGTGGTACATCAACAAGCAAGGGGGAACACATTCTTATCCTCTATGCAGACAAGCAATGATTTTGTGGGAGACTGCTCTCAGTTTACAGCTCAATCTTCAGGCAAGGTTTCTGCCGAGCACAGAACTCCTTAGCAGATGTGTTGAGCAGGCAAATTATGGATCCCCACGAGTGGAAATTGGATCCTCATGTATTTCAGAAATTGACAGTGTTATGGGGAACTCCAGACATAGATCTGTTCGCTTCTCCACTGAACTACCAGCTGCCAAAGTTTTGCACAAAAAGGTTTCATCCCACAGCTTGGAAAGTGGATGCTCTTTCATTCAATTGGAACAATCTTCATGTGTATGCCTTTCCACCTCTGCCTCTCCTCCCAAAGGTACTCCTGAAGGTCAGACAGGACAAGCCAAAGATGATTTTAATAGCTCCAGATTGGCCTCGACAGCACTGGTACCCATTGCTGAGAAGTCTGGTACGGGAGCCTCCATGGCCTTTGCCTTCGATTCCACACCTGCTGTCTCAGGAGAACAGTCATTTACTCAATGTCAAACTTCACTCTCTTCACCTGACAGCCTGGCATATTCTGTTTTAAACCCTGGAGGGTCTCAGCTGCCACAGCAAGTTTTGAATGTTATTTTGGAGGCCAGAAGGCCTAGTACAAGGAAAGTGTACGCAGATAAATGGAAGAGATTTTTACTTTGGAGTACAGCAAAGGAATTTGATGTCTCTAAGCCTAATTTAAGTGTGGCTCTTCAATATCTTACTGAGTTACTGGACAAAGGTTTGTCCTTCTCTTCTATTAAGATTCATGCTGCAGCAATTTCTGCTCACTATGACTGTGACCCACCATTGTTTTCTCATCCTTTGTTTAAGCAATTCCTTAGAGGGGCAAAGAATATAAGACCCCCACGGAGAGCTCCGACTCCTGCTTGGAATCTCAATTTTGTGTTGGAAAAACTCACTCTACAACCTTTTGAGCCTGCAGCTACTGCTGAGTTGAAATATTTATCATGGAAGACTGCTTTTTTGTTGGCCATTACCTCTGCGAGAAGGGTTTCTGAATTACAGGCCCTTATGGCAGTTGAGCCTTTCTTAATTTTCCATAAGGATTAGGGTATCTTTGCGTACTAATCCTTCCTTTATGCCTAAAGTGGTTTCTAGTGTGGCTTTAAACCAAACTATTCATTTGCCTACTTTTTATGCAAACCCCCAAAATAAAGGGGAAAATATTTTGCACACTTTGGATATACACAGGCAGTTGCGATATTATTTGAGCAGAACTAAAGGGTTCAGGCAGTCTCAGCAGTTATTTGTTTCTTTTGCTTTGGGTTCTCAGGGCAAGCCTGTGTCGAAACAAACTATTTCTAAGTGGATTGGGTTTTGTATTGCTTTCTGTTATTCCCATCATGGCAAGGAGGTTCCAGCTGGGATTAGGCCTCATTCCACTAGGGCTACTGCCACTTCTACAGCTTTTTTAAGGGGGGTGGCAACTAAAGATATTTTGGAGGCAGCTACTTGGAGTTCAGTGCATACTTTCTCTAAGCATTATCACCTTCCACTTTACTCTAAATCGAGGGCTGGTTTTGCCACTGCAATTTTACAGGGCATTTTGGCAGCTCCTACTGCTTTATAGTTTTGCCATCCTCCCTTATCTCTGCTTTGGGATTCTACCCAAGTGTAAGGACTGCAGCAATGTGAGATGAAGAACATAGTACAGTTTTGTACCTACCATAAATGTAGATGTTCGAAGATCCACATTGCTGCAGTCCAATTCTCCCTCCTTCCCTCTGTAGTTAGAGGCGGTTGTGTGGTTTGGGTTGTACATATTGTGAATATTGTATATATTGTACATATGGTTAGTACAAGGGTGGTTGGTTGTTTTTTGCTGTCTTTTGGGTTTTGACCTTTCTGTTTAGGGTCTTCTGACATCTGGGGCAAGAAAAGACTGAGGATATGATGTCGGTCATGCGCATTTGTACCCTGACGTCCTGATGTCAGTCTTAAGCGCCTTGACCGACGTCAGCCTAATACTTTGATATTCGGGCCGACCTAGGACAGCGGACTACCCAAGTGTAAGGACTGCAGCAATGTGGATCTTCGAACATCTACATTTATGGTAGGTACAAAACTGTACTTTCTGTGGCTGCCTCTGCTCTCTTTCCTTCAGTAACTTTGGCTCTGAGGGAGAGGGTTTCCTGGGCCCGTCAGCCTTCCAAGTTGCTGTAAGGTCTTTCTCCAGGATTAGAGAAGCATCTTCTAAGCCTCAGGGTCTGCCTCAGCCTTCATCAGATATGAGCACTGAATCCATCATGCCTGCCATAGGTCAGCCTGCCCCAAGGAGCCTCCAGGCTACTCCCCACCAGCACCACAGAGTCTCCTTTTCCTCCAGTACCTCTCCAGAGCACACCACTGAAGAGATCCCTTAGAAGAAATGTAAAAGGAGGCACATAGACTCCCCTGTGGCGTCTCTCACAGAGGACAACAACTTCGATGAGGGAGAAGGATCCCCCGACCACCTGACAATATCTCCTTTGGAGATATGGAACTCATTAGGCAGAAAGGTGGCTTGTCCTCCCAACATTCTCCTCTTGAGGAATATTTGTTCCTGGAGGCTTTTAGGGCAGGCCTTTCTACATCCTGGGTGTCTCCCCAGTGGATGCCCTGATAGATTGTCTCCCGCCAGGCCTGGAAGGAACTGGACATGGTCAAGCCTATCCTAAGCGTTCTGATAAGATTCTTAGCCCTCATTCCGATTGTCCCTGTCGGAGCAAAGGTGTTCCAGTCAATGCTGCTGTTGCAGCAGCCATGAAGAAGGTGCTAGCCGAACAAAGCTCCGTTGTCCATCCGCAGGAGTCTTGGGTGATGGACAGATATGGAAAGCGGATTTATGCCTTCGCTACTTTCGCTGCCAAGTTGTTAAACTGTTTGGCGCACTTCACCCATTTGCAGACAGATCTGGTCAAAGAGCTAACTGACTCTCTTGCAGAGACCATGTCAGAGGAGAACTTGAAGAGGGTTTCTCCTAACTGGCTACTCTCTCATCCCTTGCGAATTCCTCATTGAGGTTGATTTTGCACACAGCTCAGGCATGGCCATTAGGTGATAGGCCTGGATGTGGCTTTGTGACTTCGCAAAGCCCTTTAAGGCATTCATTAATGCCCCCTTTGGTGGTTTCTCTTTGTTTGGACCATCAGTGAAAGACATGTTAACCTGCATTGAGCAAGAAGGAAAGACCTTGTCTGCCGTGGGGGGATCAAGTTTTCTATCCCTCCGAGGATGATCTCAAGGAATCAGCAAGGAGGGAAGAAAACTTGGCTAAGAAAATCTCAAGGATCTTTCCTGGACCTGCACAGGGGACAACTCTTCCAGAGGCAGAGGAGGTTTGAACGGGATATGCATCCTAGCGACATAGGGAGTCCACAGAATCAGGGTTTCAGGGAGCCCCTTCCCGACAGAACGTATCAGCACTCCTGAAGCTCTGCCTGACTATTGTATTCTGGAAGCAGCCGGGAGGGTGTCATCTATCCTTGCATGTAGATGCCTGGAACAACGTAACAAACAACACCTGGATGCTAAACATATCCAGAGGTTATTACATTCCCTTTTCCCTTTGGCCTCCAGGTCCCAGGAGGAAACTCACTGACGTACCACCCAGTCAGAGGACGTCCACTATTTATGAAGTCCAGAAACTTCTAGAGAGTCATCCAAGAGCTCCTGAATGAACAAAGAAGATTTGGAACTTATTCTTGCTTCTTTCTAGTTCCAAAGAAAACAGGGGACCTGAGACCTATACTGAACCTCAGCAATCTGTATTGGTTTGTCACGAAGTCAAAGTTCCAAATGGTGATTGTTCAATCCATTCTGCTATTTCTGCACAAGAATGATTGAATGTGCTCAGTGGATCTTCAGGACACATACTATCACATCAGAATGAACAGATGCTCCAGGAGGCACCTGTGCTTTCGGCTGGGAGCCAATCACTGAAAGTTCAGATCACTGCCCTTTGGACTCGCCACAACCCTCTAGGTGTTTACCAAATGGTTTGGCAGTGGTTAACGGCTCACCTGAGACTAAAAGGATTCCAGGTCTTTCCCTGTCTAGATGATTGGCTCCTCACTGCACCAACTAGGCGTTGATTGCATCAGTCCAGAAACTATCTAATAATGGGTATCACAATAAATCTGGCAAAATCCAACTTGATACCTGTGCAAAAACTAGAATTCATAGGGACACAGTTGAACACAATTACACAAGTGGCTTTCTTACTGCGGCATCGTATAATGTCTCAGACAGCAGGTTCAGGACTTTAGATATGCTTTCTCCACTAGTAAAATTGATACTTTGGGTTCTGGGCTCAGTGGCAGTTGCAGTCGTTCTGCTCCCATTAGCGAGGTTCTTTGAGAGTACTTCAGTGGACAATAGCAGTGTAATGGTCCATTCTCTAACGAACGCTTTTATTTCCCATAAAACTGTCCTTGATCTGCAGGAATCATCTACAGTGGTGGATGCAGTCAGACAACCTGTTTCTAGGCAGACCTTTTTCTCTCCCCGCCCTAACAGCCACAGTGACCACAGACGCTTCCAAGGCATGTGGTCATCCAAGACCAATCTGCATTTCAGTGCTCTAGAGGAGAGCAGCCGTCTAATGTTCCAAGCCTTTCAGGACATTCTCCCTCTCAGGAAGATTGCAGTTCATACAGACATGTCAGTAGTCTGGTACATCAACAAACAAGGAGGAACCTGTTCGTACCCGTTGTGTAGGTAGGCCATGAGAGTTTGGGAATGGGTGATATCTCCAGACTGCTTTCTAGTTGTAACACACATTCTAGGGAAAACCAACGTCCTAGCAGACAAATTGACTTCTCACAAGTGGTCCCTCAATCAATCAGCAAACAGGATTTTTGGCTTTTGGGACCTACCTTGTTGCAACCTGTTTGCCTCTCCCCAGAGCTACGCATGCAGCAAGTATTTTGCTCAATCCCCCTGAAGGGGAAGTCACCGAGGGGTGCTGCAGTCCACGATTGGTCCCAGAGTCTTCTTTATGCTTAACTTCCTCTTCCTCTGATCCCGAAATTTCTACAGAAAACCAGCAGGTTGAAGAACTCCGTAATCCTCATTGGCCCTTTCTGGCCTCATCATGTATGGTTCCCCTTTCTTTAGCTTCATCTGAAGTACCCACCTTGGATATTAGATCCCAGACAGGATCTCATAACCCATACATCAAACATCAGCCCCCCCCCCCCCCAAATCTCCACACGCTAAGGTTAACCTCATGGTTTTTCCACTCCCAGTAATTATAAGAAAGTCCAGGCTTGCCCCTTCTATCCGTGATATAATCCTGGCCTCTCAAAAGGCTTGCACTAAAGGTCTACAACAGTAGGTGGAAGGGGTTTTCTTTTTGGGCCTCTAAAGAGAATACCACTTCAGGTATTCTCCTTTTTCTTAGTAATCTTTTTAAAGAAGGAGCTAGTTATTCTATCATTAAGCTCCAACTGGCTGCCATATCCAATTTTCATGCTGGAAAGGGGTCTTTTTTTTTTCTTCCAGGTTATGCAAGACTTCTTGAAGGGTGTTTTTCGTCTTCAGCCTCCAATTAAAGACCATTCTCCTCCTGGGATCTTAAGTTAGTGCTGTAATGCCTTACCCAGAAGCCCTTTGAACCGGGGGATAGTTGTGATATGAAATCTCTCTCCTGGAAAACAATTATTCTAGTAATGATTACTTCTGCTAATAGTGTCAGAACTTCAAGCCTCGTCAAAAACCTTCTTACATTATTTTTCATAAAGACCGGGTATCATTAAGAGCAAATCCCTTCTTTATGCCCAAGGTAACCACAGAATCCAGTATTAACCAATCAATTCAGTTACCAGTTTTTTCCCCCCAGTTTTTCAAACCAAGGAGAATCTTTTACATTTTCTTGATGTTCACAGGCAATTCAATTTTTACCTCCACAGGACAAAAAATTGTAGGAAATCTAATCAGCTATTTGTATCTTTCTCAGCAAACCGTTCAGGTTGTGTAGTTTCTAAGATTACTTTAGCCAAATGGATTACTGATTGTATTTCCTTTGTTTATTCGCAAAACTGTGTTCAATTACCTCAACTACCCAAGTCTCATTCTACCAGACCTATATCTACATCATCCACATTCTCTTCCAGGGCTTCGATTGATGAGATTTCTGCTGCAGCCACTTGGTCTAAGACTCGCACCTTTGTCTCGCATAGGTTGGGTATTATTTCTGGGAGCAGGACATCATTTGCCTTGACAGCGCTCTGGCACATATTTCCTTGAGGGCCACACATTAGTTACATAGCTGAGGACTTTGACCCATCAGTGAGGCAGAATGAAAAGGACAACATCAGATTTAAGTTCATATGCAACAAAGTCTAAAAGACTTAGGATCTTTGCCTGGAAGTGTTTACGTAGGTATTTTTATACCCCAAGTAGGCTCCAAAGAATTTTTCCTGAGGTGGGTAGCAAATGTTGGAGGTATGACGGCCAAGAAAGAGGTGGCTGTGAATATATTTTTGAGGAGTGTAGTGAGTTGGGACTTTAGGGATTCTCTGCGGATGGCTGTCAGAGCCGTTTGGTGAGTGGATTGGATTGACTGGGGTGATGATTTTATTTAAGCTTCAATACAGAATGGGAATTGCCTAGACATAGTAAAGCCTTGCTGAGTCTAGTTATGGTGGCTGCCAAAAAAGCAATTACTAGAAAATGAAAATCAGAGTCTAGATCAACTTTACTAGATGTGATGAATATAGTGGAGATGAAATAACTGGAATTGGGACCTTTAGAAATGGGATAGAGCAAACTACATAGGAAAAAATGGGAATTGTAGGAACGGTATATTAAGAGAAGGAACTAGGTTTAAGAGGCAGGATTTGAATGAGCCATGTAATGCTAAACTGACAATGACGGAGTGGGGTAAATTATAAGTGATGTATAATGTCTGCAACTACAGTTGTTTCACTTGTGTCTTCTGTGATGTATAATGTTTGCAACTAAAGTGGTGTCAATGTTTGTTTTTTATTTATATAAATGTAAGATTGCCTGTGTCATATGTGATAATTTAATAAAGATGTTTGTTTAAAAAATAACATATTGGAAGGTGAACCATTAAAAAAAAAAAATCAGATTTAACTCAGTATGTGTTGTCCATTTTCATTCTTCCTCATGTCCCTCCCAGCCATCCCTAACCTTGTGTCTTCAAGAAGTTCAGGGAGGGCGTTCAGAATCCTTAGGATGTTCTTCATGTTTCACTGTTGCAGTAATCACATTTGGGTTATCTGCTTTCAGGTAGCCCTCAGCTGGCCTGAATACCAGAGTCTTCGGATTCCTGCTTCAGATTCTGTCTCTTCCATGACGTCAGGTCGTCAGGGGTATAAAACATGCAGCCGACACCATTACTTCAGTCTTTCTTGCTTTGCAGTGTCCGAAGCAGAAATTCGCAAGTGCCAGTCGGCCAATTCCTGAAATTTCCGTTTTCAAGTTTCAGAACCGAAGTCTCCAAAAAAAAAAAAAAAAAAAAAAAAAAAGATAAGTACCTCGTTGGGGATCTTTTTTCTTGCTCCAATCGATGTCAGTAAAAGTTAACAATTGTCTTACCTGTGGAAAGCAAATACCTCATAAAGATTTTCATTCATACTGCATTCCCTGCTTAGGCCCAGACCACAACGTCCCTTGCTGTCGGTTTTGTGCCTTGTTCAACCCTCTAACTATTCATCGTCGGGCTATCTTTGCAGCAAATTATTTTGGTACTCTGTTTCAGTACTCCGAAATGGCTTCGTTAGGCCATCCCGACTACCAATCTTCCAAAAAAAGTAAGGATAAAGACCGACTGCATAGGTCCAAAGCTGCCGATGACGCTTCCGTTAAGCTAGTCGCCAGTCTGCCAGTACTCAGTGAGGCGCTTTCGCAGCCCCTGATACCCGCTACCTCAGATTCGTAGGCCTTTACTGAAACCCATTCGGAGTCCGGTATGCCGCGAGATGCTTCTTCGACTATGGAACCTGTGGATGTCTCTACCTTGGATGGGTCTGGAGCCGCTGTGCAGGCACCGGCTTCTGAGGGTTTATTCAGGCCTACAGACTTGCATTTTAAATGGACACCATCGTCTTCATCCAGGCCTAAAACTCGCACCACGCTTAGGAAACAGACGTCCATACCGCAGGCTTAGGCCCATATGCCTAAAAAACAAATGCTTAGAATGGCTGAAGACCTTATTACCTTAATTAGGGGAAGCCAGCCTTCCCCCTCTAAAAGTCCTAGAACTGATTTTCCATCTGATTCTTCTGATCAGGAATCTGAAATTTCTGTTCCTTCTGATTACCAGGATTTGCCCGTATCTACCAATGAGGATTCTGATGTAGAGGATTCCATTCCCTATGCTTCCCCTCCAGAAGATTTTTCTTTTGGTGAAACCTTGCACACTCTTGGGGAGCATTTCCGCTGGGAAAGCCAGGATTACTCTGACTCCTATAAGAGGCTTAGGGAATTCTTACTCCTTCCTCAACACAGGCCTTTAGCTAGCCCTCTTGTTCTTGACATTGTAGATGATGCTTTCCTGGAATCTAGCCTTTCCCCAGACACTTTACCGCCATCTCCCAGAAAACCTGACCGGTATTAGAGTACCTGACTCTCACAAGTTCCTCTTCAAGAATCCTACTGCAGATCCAGAAACCATTTTCTAAGGACCAAAATGCATTAAGGCTACTGCTGCCAATAATCCTACCCCTTCTGGTAGAAATTCCTAGAGCCTTTAGACAGATTGGGTAAGAAGGTATACACTTCTGCTACTGTGGCCATTAGGGTTTTAAATTGCCAGTTTCATATGTTAAAGTAGCAGCATATTATGAGACTACTTAAACAGAAAATGTTGTTGATTCCTGACTGTGCTGAACACAATGAATTGCAGGATTTAATGCATTCTGCAGAAAAAGTAGGTAAACATACTTTGCAATGTGGTTTTGATGCTTTAGAAGCATCTTGCAAGCTGTTGTCACTGGGTCTCTACTTAGAAGGCATGATTGGCTTAAGGAGCAAAACTTGCCAGATCATGTTAAAGCTAAATTACTGGATGCTCCCTTAAACCAAGACTGCCTTTTTAGCAACAAAGAAGTCGTCCTCAAAAGGATGGAGGAAAAAGCTAAATCTATGCAAACTGTTAGATTTCCTACAAGTACAGCCTCCCAGATTTAGTAAGCATTAGCCTTCAAAGAATTGGTCCTTTCCAGTCTTTTTCAGGCCTTCTTTGTCCAAGCCCAGGAACAGCAGACCCACCTAGGTTACAGTCTCAGGCTGCGCACAGACCTAAGCAGTGGGGGGCTCCCACTTCCAAAGCTGGGAGTAGTAAGCCACCCCCCCTATGGAAAAATGGCACAATGACTTAACCTTAATCTTTCCAAGCCCTGCTCAGCTGCCTGCTCCCTTAGGAGGAAAGCTCGCCCTGCATGCAAAAAACTGGAAACTCATTACCCAGGACAAATGGGTTTTGAACATAGTTTCCCAAAGATACAGACTCCACTTTCACACACTACCAACCCCATACGGTTGGGCAGACCTACCCCCAAATCAGTGGGTGGAGGCCCAACAGCAGGTTCTCTCTCTTCTAAGTATCAGGGCTATTCAAACTGTCCCAGCAGAACAAAGGGGACAAGGTTTTTATTCAAGACTTTTCCTGGTACTCAGAAAAGATAGCTCCTGGCATCCTATTCTGGGCCTCTGTATTCTAAACACCTTTCTGGTAATTCCAAAATTCAGAATGCTAACCCTTCAACAGCTTCTTCGTATGCTAGGCAAAGATGCCTGGCTGGCAACTTTAGACTTAAAAGAAGCTTACTTGCACATTCCAATAAGGGAATCTTGCAGGAAATACCTATGCTTCAGGGCAGGCTCCATGCACGATCAGTTCTCTGCACTTCCCTTTGGCTTATCTACTGCACCCAGGGTATTCACAAAGTGCCTAGCTCCAGCCATTGCATTTTGCAGGCAGAGAAATATTCAAATATACCCATACTTGGATGATTGTTTGATTCAGGCAGAAAGTTAGGACTTGCTATTACAACATCTGGCATTTGGAAAAAAACTTCTAACCTCACTGGGGTACACCATAAACGAAAATAAATCTCACCTAGTACCCTGCCAACAGATTATATTCCTGAGAGCAAGTTTAAACACAACTTCCCAGATGGCTTTCCTCACTCCGGAGAAACAAGTTTATTTGTCAACCTACTTCAAACTTTTGGCCACAAAACCCCAGCTATCTGCAAGGAAAATTCTGCAAGCCCTGGGGTTCATGGCCTCTTGCATTCTACTAATTCCATATGCAAGACTGCATGTGAGGAAACTGCAATGGTATCTAAAAAGCCTATGGTGCCAACATTCTCAGGACCTGGAATTCAATGATTTCTGTCATTCCTTGTATAAAGACAGAGTTCCTTTGGGCAGAGACCTGCTCCCACAACAAGGGACTCCCTTTCACTCTACCATCTGCCATCAAAACCCTAACAGACTCCCCAGACTATGCATGGGGGGCTCACTTGGCAGAGCTGTGCATTCAGGGCAAATGGAACCCGAGACAGATGCACCTGCATATCAGTCAAAAAGAAATGTTAGCTGTACAGAATTCCCTGTCAGCCTTCAAAGACCGCATTCTTCCAGGACAAACTATTGGTAAAGACAGACAGCACCACAGTTATGTGGTACATAAGCAAGCAGGGGGAACCCACTCGTACCCTCACTGCAGACTAGCCATAACTCTGTGGAACACAGCCTTGTACTACCAAGTGCACCTTCAAGCTCAGTTCCTGCCAGGCAAGCTATATTCACTGGCAGACGACTTAAGTAGAAATCTCATGGACCCACACGAATGGAAACTAGAGCCAAAAATATTCAACCTCTTGAGGAACAAATTGGGAGCTCCAGAGGTAGACCTGTTTGCCTCCCCGCAGAACTACCAGTTGGACAAATTCTGCACAAGGGCTCCCCACATGCAAGCTTGCAAAGTGGATGCCCTGTCCTTTACCTGGGAAAGCCTCTCCGTTTATGCCTTTCCCCCTCTGCCTCTCCTCTCGAATGTTCTGCTAAAGATCAAACAGGACAAGCCAAGGACAATACTGATTCCACCAGACTGGCCACGTCAGCACTGGTACCTCCTCTTGCGCAATATGACACTGCTGAAACCATGGCACCTGCCTCAGACCCCTTCCCTGCTGTCCCAGCAGGCGGGCCAGATTCTGCACCCTCAGCTTCAAACCCTGAACCTTGCAGCCTGGCTAATTCCTTGAGCTCTCTAATAGCATTCCTCCGTAAGTAGGTGCTAGATGTCATTCTGGAGGCAAGGAGGCCTAGTACTTGAAAATCCTATGCTGAAAAGCGGAAAAGATACTGATGTCCTTCAAGGATGCATCTGCAGTCATCACATATGGGTTGTCCTGCCTCAGGCAGCCCTTCAGTCGGCCGGATTCCAAAGTCTGGGTCCGGCGTCGGCTGATGTCGCTCTTTCCCCGACGTCAGAGAGCCTGGGGTATAAAAGCGTCAGCCGACACCATCTTCCTCAGTCTTTCTTGCCGCGTGGTGCCCGAAGCAGAAGCGGTTCGCAAGTGCCGGTCGGCCAGCTCCTGTAATTCAGCTACCGAAGACTTCGAAAGCTAAGTACCCCGTTGGGGACTCTTTCTTGCCTCAGTCGATGTCAGATAAAGTTAATAATTGCTTAACTTGTGGGAAACAAATACCTCATAAGGATTTCCACTCTTACTGCCTCCCCTGCCTAGGCCCAGACCACGATGTCTCGGCCTGTTCAGCCTGTGCTTCCATCAACCAACGCACTCTTAGACGTCGGGCGGAGTTTGCAGAGGAATTTTTTGGGGCTAGTTTTTCGTACAATATGCCGTCGGAGACTCCGACTTCACATTTAGCAAAGAAACGGAAGGACAAGGACCGAAACACGTGGGCCGCGGTTTCGGCTGAAACCACGGCCAGGCCTACCGCAAGTGTCTCGGCTGAAACAGAGTCCTTGGTACTTCCGACCCCCGAAACCGCTCAACCGACAACCTCGGCCCCGGAGGCCCCTGCTGAGTCGGTTATTGAATTTCCTTCAGAAACTGGTGTCTTGGAAACTTCCGACACCATTCCGCTAGGGGACCCACTACTAGTTCACAGATTCTAACCTTAGCAGAGGACCTGATTTCCTTAATTAGGTGCTCTCAACCTCCTCCAGACAAAAGGCCCAGGGTTGAGCCCTCTGATCCCCACTCCTCAGAGGAGGCCTCTGATGGCTCTGCTCTCTCGGACTACCAGGAGGAGGCATTTTCGGCCTACGAGGATTCTGATGCAGAGGAATCTATCCCCTCTGCCTCCCCTCCTGAAGAACTATCCTTTGGGGAGACCCTTCACACTATGAGAGAGCATTTCAAATGGCAGGGCCAGGAATTCTCTGATTCCAGGAAAAGATTAAGAACTTTTCTGCATTTACCTCAGCATAGACCTTTGGCTATTCCTCCTGTTTTGAATGTCATTGATGATGTGTACTCTGAGTCTAGCATAACCCCTGACACTCTTCCTCCGGCCCCTGTCAAACCCAATAGGTACTACAGGGTCCCGGACTCGCATCATTTTCTTTACAAGACCCACTCTGCTGATCCAGAAACTATTTCCCAGGGCCCTAAAGGGGTTGCAGCTGCCACAACTAAAAATCCATTCCCCTCTGAAAGGGAGTCCAGGGCTTTAGAGAGATGGGGTAAAAAAGTGTATACTTCAGCTACTCTTTCTATGAGGGCATTGAATTGTCAATTTCATATGATACAGTACCAAGAGTATTTGTTAGATGAATTGCATAAGAAACTGTCTTCTCCTGAACCCCTAGATCGCAAATCACTTCAGGATCTGGTACATAACTCCCAGCAGGTTAGCAACTATTTCTTACAGTGTGGTTATGATGCATTGGAAGCTTCATGTAGGTCAGCTATGACAGGTGCAGTCATACGTAGGCATGCTTGGCTGAAGGAACAAACTCTGCCAGACCATGTTAAAGATAAGCTTCTGGATGCTCCACTGGAAAAGCAAAAGTTATTTGGCTCCACTGCTCAGGAGGTTTTAAAGAAATTTGAGGAAAAGGCAAAATCTGTACAAACAGTCAAAGATTTTCTACAAGTCCAACCACCAAGATTCAGCAGAAATTGGCCTACCAAGAATTGGTCCTTTCCAGACACAAAGATTTCAGAGAGGCAAGAACAGGCGTGCCAGAGGTAGAGGGCAAGCTAGAGGCCCCTACAGAGGATGTCAATGGCAGCCTCCCAACCAGAGAGGTAGTGCAGGACCTACAACTGCTGCACAAGGACAGACTCAATGACTTTGCTTTGACTCCACCAACCAGGGCTCAATTAGAAGCACCTTTGGGCGGAAAGCTTTCATTATTCTCAGAAAATTGGCACAGTGTTACAAGAGACAAATGGACACTGCAAATAGACAAAGGATACAGGTTCCATTTTCACACATTGCCAAAAAGAAAAGGCATGCCAGACCTGCCACCAAATCAAAGGGCAAAGGCTTTGAAACAAATCTTGCAAATGAAAGCTATAGAAAAGGTTCCTCTTTCAGAACAAGGCCAAGGATTTTATTCCAGACTATTCCTTGTTCCAAGAAAAGAAAATTAATGGAGGCCTATTCTCGACTTGTCCGCACTGAATACTTATCTCATTGTGCCAAAATTCAAAATGCTGACTCTACAGCAACTCCTTCCCATGCTGGGCAAGGGGTCTTGGCTGGTGAGACTAGACCTCAAGGAGGCATACCTGCATGTCCCTATCAGACAAAGTTGCAGAAGACACCTCAGATTTCTTGCAGGTTCAGAGCATTATCAATTCTCAGCATTGCCCTTTGGCTTATCTACTGCGCCCAGAGTATTCACGAAATGCCTGGCATCAGTAATTGCACACTGCAGACTTCAGGGGATTCAAATATACCCATATCTGGACGACTGCCTTATACAAGCGGACAGCCAAAAAACTTTGGTAAAGGACTTGAATTATGCCATCCACCTACTGCAGGCCTTGGGATATACAGTCAACATTCACAAATCAAGACTTGTTCCATCCCAAATTGGGTGCGGATCTAGACACAACCACCCAAATGGCTTTTCTCACAGAAGAAAAACGAAGACAACTACCGAATTACTTCAAGAATCTGACCAGACAAACTCAGCTGACTGCAAGGAAAATCCTGCAGGCCCTGGGTTACATGGCATCTTGCATTCTTCTGATTCCACAAGCAAGGCTGCATATGAGGAAACTACAATGGTACCTAAGGAGTTTATGGACTCAACACAGTCACAGCTTAGAAACTTTGATCCCACTCATTCCATGCCTCCAAAAGGAATTTCTGTGGTGGGCTCAAGCAAGCCAGTCAAACAGGGGTCTGCCATTCAGCAAACCAATAGCCAGCCAAACCATTACAACCGACGCTTCAGACCACGGTTGGGGAGCACACATGGAGGGCAGATGTATTCAAGGACTATGGTCACAAAAGGAGCTACGCATGCACATAAACCAAAAGGAAATGCTGGCAGTGATGCATGCAATCGAGGCCTTCAAACTCTTTCTGCATCAAGGCCACCTGCTAATAAGGACAGACAACACCACAGTTATGTGGTACATAAACAAGCAAGGAGGCACCCATTCCTACCCTCTTTCCAGACTGGCAATGAATCTATGGGAACTTTCCTTGAAACTCAATATAGAGCTGCAATCCCAGTTTGTGCCAGGAAAAGACAATATAATGGCGGACAGCTTAAGCAGAAATATCATGGATGCACACGAATGGATGCTGCACCCAGACATCTTCCTACAGATAACACAATCATGGGGAAGGCCGGACATAGATCTTTTTGCCTCCCCCCACAATCATCAGCTGAAGAAATTCTGCTCAAGGACATACCACCCACAAGCATGGAAAGTGGACACCCTCTCTTTCAGCTGGAGAACTCTAACAGTGTATGCATTTCCACCTCTTTCATTAATGACCAAGGTCTTACTGAAGATAAGGACAGAGCAGCCAAAAGTGATTCTGATAGCTCCAGACTGGCCAAGACAGCACTGGTACCCACTGTTAAAGAGCATGTCACGCACGAAATCATGGCCTCTTCCTCAATGGCCACTTCTCCTGACACAACACAATTACAAGACTCTGCATTCCAACCTGAAAACCTTGCAACTAACAGCCTGGAAAATATCTTGACTCCTCCTCAGGATAAGCTATCCAAGAGAGTGAGGGATATCATCATGGAAGCTCGCCGACCTTCCACAAGACAGGCATATTCAGCAAAATGGAAAAGATTCCACACTTGGAGCAGCACAAAGGGCCTAGATGCGACAGTGATGAACATGGCACATATCCTGGAATACTTGGCAGAAATGCTCCACAATGGCCTGTCTTACTCTTCCATTAAAATTCATGCTTCAGCAATTTCAGCAGAGTACAATACTGATCCACCTGTCTTTTCTCATCCTCTCCTAAGACAGTTTCTAAGAGGAATTAAAAACATCAATCCTCCAAGGAAACCTCCAGTGCCTACTTGGGACCTTAACTTCGTGTGGGAAAAACTAACTCTGCCTCCCTTTGAACCAGCAGCATCTGCAGAACTACAGTTCCTGTCTTGGAAGACTGCCTTCCTTCTGGCTATAACCTCAGCTAGAAGAGTATCTGAGTTACATGCCCTCATGGCAGTACAGCCATTTCTTATTTTTCATCAGGACAGAGTCTCATTGAGAACCAATCCTTCATTTATGCCAAAGGTGGTATCCAGGGTCTCACTAAACCAAGCTATTCACCTGCCTACCTTCTTTCCAAATCCACAAAACAAAGGGGAGAAACTTCTGCACACCCTGGACATACACAGACAGTTGTGCTACTTCTTGGACAGAACTAAAAGCTGCAGAAAAACTGACCAGCTGTCGGTAGCATATGCTGCTGGTGCACAAGGAAAAGCAATTTCCAAACAGACAATTTCAAAATGGATAGGGAATTGCATTCGTTTTTGTTATTCCTTTCATGGAAAAACTGTGCCAGCTAACAATTAGACCTCATTCCACCAGAGCAACAGCCACCTCCACAGCCTTCTTAAGAGGGGTGGCTACCAAGGACATTTTAGAAGCTGCTACATGGAGCTCCGTGCATACATTTTCCAAGCATTACAGTTTACCTTTATATTCCAGATCCAGAGCAGGCTTTGCTACGGCAGTCCTGCAGGGCATTTTAGCTACACCATCCTTTACATAGATCCTCCACCCCCAGATTGGCTATGGTATTCTACCCATTTGTTATGACTGCAGATGCATTCTTGAAGGACATAGTACAGTTTTGTACCTACCATAAATGTAGCTGTCCGATAGGTATGCATCTGCAGTCAGGTTAACCCTCCCTCCTCCCTCTCTTTGGTATTTATTGGGTACATTTCCCTCTCATAGCTAGCTGGGGTTATCTATTATGGTGTATTTGTTTTATATATATATATATATATATATATATATATATATATATATATATATATATATATATATATATATATTTCTGTGCATGTTTGGAATTTATTGCATTTCTCCGAATTTAGCCTTCCTTTGAGGGCACCTGGCATCTGGGGCAAGAAACACTGAGGAAGATGGCGTCTGCTGATGCTTTTATACCCCAGGCGCTCTGACGTCAGGGAAAGGGCAGCATCAGCCGACGCCGGACCCAGACTTTGGAATCCGGCCGACCGAAGGGCTGCCTGAGGCAGGACAACCCATATGTGATGACTGCAGATGCATACCTATCGGACATCTACATTTATGGTAGGTACAAAACTGTACTTTCCTGGAGACAGACTCAGGGGATGGGCACAGTGGTGCTCAGCTTACCTCTTATTCTTCAGTACTTAACAGAAATGCTCCACAAGGGCCTATCCTTCTCATCAATTAAGATTCATGCCTCCGCCATTTCAGCACATTATAATACTGAACAACCCCTCTTCTTTCACCTTGTTAAAACAATTCCTTAGAGGGGCCAAACAATTAATACCCCCCAGGAGAGCCTCCACTCCAGCCTGGGACCTTAACTTTGTATTGGAATATCTCACCCCCCCCCCTTTGAGCCAGCTGCAACAGTAGAGTTGAAATTCCTTTCTTTGAAAACCGCCTTCCTTCTAGCCATCACTTCAGCAAGAAGAGTGTCTGAATTACAGGCCCTCATGGCAGTAGAGCCCTTCATTATCTTCCATGCAGACAGGGTTTCCCTCAGGACAAATCCTTCCTTTATGCCCAAGGTGGTGACTAGTGTGGCCCTAAATCATTCCATTCATTTTCACTAATCCACAAAACAAAGTGGGACGAATACTGCATTCTCTGGACATGCACAGACAACTTAGATATTATTTGGACAGGACTAAGCCTCACAGAAAATCTGAACAGCTGCTAGTTGGCTTTGCTGCAGGGGCAGAGACGAAGGCCATTTCAGAGCAAACCATTTCGAAATGGATAGCCCATTGCATTCATTTCTGCTACAAGCACAATGGAAAACCTACCACACAGGGGATAAGATCACATTCCACCAGGGCTGCATCTACCTCTACAGCCTTTCTCAGAGGAGTCCTTACCAGGGACATCCTAGAAGCTGCTACCTGGAGCTCTGTATATACTTTCACCAAGCATTACCACATGCCTATTTTTTCTAAATCCAGAGCTGGTTTTGCCACTGCAGTCTTGCAGGGCTTAATAGCTAGTCCTAATGCTCTCTAACTTCCTCCTTCCTCCTTTCCTTAGCATTGGGAATCAACCCAAATGTGATGACTGCAACAGTGAAACACGAAGAACATAGTATAGTTGTGTACACTTGCCATAAATGTAGATGTTAGAGTGTATTCACTGTTGCAGTCCTGGTTACCCTCCCTCCAACCTCCTGACTTCTCTTGGCTCCACCTTTTCTTTTTGTTTAGTATATTTAAGTTTTTCTGGAGTATTTGCTTCTGGTTGGAGGTGTACCATTATCATATAATTGCTACCTATTGTGGGGGCACCTGACATCTGGGGCACGAAAAACTGACAATGGTGTCTGCTGCATGTTTTATACCCCTGATAACCTGACATCATGGAAGAAGAGACCGCATCTGACGCAGGAATCCGAAGACTCTGGTATTCAGGCCGGCTGAGGGCTACCTGCAGACAGATAACCCAAATGTGATGACTGCAACAGTGAATACACTCAAACATCTACATTTATGGTACGTGTACACAACTGTACTTTCTATCTGTGCGGGCTTTAATCAGCGCGTGCTGATAGACAGGGGGAATAAATTTATCTTAAAGGGCCTGCTTCCTTCTTCCTGTGCTGCTCAAGCCTCCACCTTGGGAGCCCAAGCCTCCCCTAAATCGGCCCAAGACTGGTCGGCCAAGAAAAAAGACCAGGCCAAGTCACCACAGGGCATAGGTAGACCCCAAAAATAGCTTGCTGAGTCCAGGGCCTCTCCATCTCCACTTCCTAAGAGGAAGCATGCATCTCCCCGTACTACCACCACCCCAAGGTTCTCTTCTGAACCCCCCCCCCGGGACTTTCCAAGTCCTTCACTCTCCCAGACATCATTCTAGACCAGGATCAGTAGTTTCGTCATTCAGGTGCTTTTGCTTCCTCTCTGACTGAGATGGAAAGGTTTTTGCGGTTTCTACATGCACAGATGCAGATGGGGGTTCTGCCCGCTCCGTCTCCATTGTGAAAATCCTCAGGCAGAGAGGTAGGTGGTCTACCCAAAGCCGCCTTCATTGAATATAACAAAGCACATAACCATTCAAATAAGTGTATTTATATATAATGACATAAAGGCAGTTCATTGGTAAATTAAAATTGGTCATTAAGACCAGGTGGGAATAAAGCCCCTAATTTAATCCATTTGCGTTCCTTGAAATTAAGTAAATCATGCCAACCTGATTTATCTGTACATTTACCTACAATGCAGTCAATGACCGTAAAATAAAAAGAAGCAGAATTGTGTTTACAAACATGTTTAAACAGGGCATTATTGGGATGCTTTTTTCTAATGTCACTGAGATGCTCCCCAATCCTTAGACAAAAAGGCCTAGAGGTCTGTCCCACATAGAATGAGGAGCATGAACAAGTGACCAGGTAAATGACCCACTGTACTGCAGTTGGCCCAAAAGTTTATATTGAAAACTTCAGACGTATTGCGACTACTGAATTCCCTCATATGTTGAACTTATTACAATAAGAATAGTGGCCACATGGTATACAACCCAGCACTGGGCCACCTCTGTGTATGTTGAGTAGAAACAATAGAGCTGGGACCCACCCTCTTATAATGGCTAAACAGGGAACCCAATGTCTGACCTCTTCTGAAAGAAAAGGAGCATCTGTCCCTCAAAAAAGTGTGTAATCTCTCCTCTGCCATCAAAATATTCCAGTGTCTGTTAATAATGTTCATGAACCCACGTATGTTGCGTCCATAAGTGGTCACCAGATGAACCAGAGAATTAGATAGATCCTTATGTTTATCCTTGTATCGTAACAAGTCAGTTCTATTCTGGTTTGAAGCCCAATGACAAGCAGTGCTGACAGTACCAGAGGGGTAACCTCTCTCACGAAATCTACATATTAGATTATCTCTAGTAGTTTCAAAAGTTTGTTGGCTTGAACAAATCCTTTTGGCTCTTAGGAATTGTGACATGGGGATATTCTGGATGATATGTCGGGGGTGGAAGCTAGTAGCATGTAAAAGTGAATTGTATTCAGGAAATATCCTATACACCCGGGTGGAAAGAGTGTCATCAGGATTCCTGCTAACCTCATTATCAAGAAAAACAATCCTAGATTTATGGAAATTTACTTTAAACTCAATTCCCCATACATTGTCATTGAGAGAGCCAATAAATTCCTGAAGATGGATTTCATCCGACTTCCACACCAACCAACAATCATCCAGATATCGTCTCCAGATATCTAATTCATCCATGTATATATTATAACTAGAGTCCTAGATCATAACCTCCTCAATATAGGCCATAAAAATGTCCGCATAAATGGGTGCGAAGGAGGCACCCATTGCTGTACCCTTGACCTGCCAAAAGCATTGGTCCTTGAAGTAGAATATGTTACTAGTGAGAACGTATTCAGCCAAGCACAGTAAAAAAGTATTAAAGCCTGGTTGGTAAAAAACAGATCTTCCCAACCAAAAGTCCAAAGCCTGCAAATCTGCCCAATGTGGGATATTTGTGTATACAGAGATTACATCCAAGGTACTTAGGAACCAATGGGGCTCCAATTGCGTGTCACAAATAATATCCAAAAACTAAGTAGTGTCCTAGATTCTGGCTCGTATCAAAGGTAGTAGTGGTTTCAGATAGTAAATCAAATATTCAGATAAAGGTTAAATACAGCCACACCCTGATACAATTGGTCTTCCAGGGGGACATCTAACATCCTTATGTATTTTAGGTAAAAGATAGAAATATTGTTTGCACGGAGATGAAACTGACAACTGATGTCTATCTGCCTGCGTAATGATGCCCGCTTCCTAGGCCTGTATCAGAAATTAGTCAATTTTGATTTTGAAGTGATTAGTTGGGTCCAATGGCATAGCCATATGTTTAGCCCCCAATTGCCTCACTGCTTCCTCATTATAGGTGACCCTGTCCTGAATCACTACCGCCCCACCTTTATCTGCTTGTACTATAACAATTTCTTTGTTGTTCTTAAGTTCCTCTATACATTGTACCTCCTCTTTAAAAAAGGTTGTTATAAGATACCTGAAAATCTTTGAGGTTACAATGTAAATCCTTCAGGACATTAGCTTGAAAAGTGGATACTAGGTGTGACATAGGTGGAACAAAAGATTATTTTTTTAAATCTAAACCCTGGAACTTCCTGAACAGTGTAATTTTCAAAAAAACAATTCCAAATTAAGTAAACGACAAAAATTGACCACATCTTGTGCTAAAGTGTATTCTGGAACAAAAAAGCCAGGGACAAAATTAAGCCCTTTATTAAGAACTTTAATTTGCAAGTCATTGAGGTGTACAGATGAAATATGTACATTCATACTATTTGTTAATGTTCTGTCATCAGTTGTAACAGATCTTCCAAACTCTCCATGGGTTTGACACTTTTTGTTTCCTCCCCCCTCGTCTGTATCTGAACCTGAAGGGTGTGACAAACTCCTTCTTTTGGGATCAGGTGAGGCATCTGTGTGGTTCCCCTCCCCATCAGTGTTGGAGGACGTGTCCTCCCCTGATGTGTAGCTCAATGATTCCGAGCTACGTTTCAAAATAGATGTGGGTCTTTTTCTGTTGGGGGCCAAAGGTTTATTGCTAGGAAGCTTGAAAGTGACATTCCTAGGCATATCAAATGGTTTACCTCTTTCATAATCTCCTATATCCCTTTGAAACTTTTTCAATTTTTTATCCTTTAGAACCTGTTCTAACTTGAGTAGTTCTGTTATCTGGTTCACCTGGGAGGTGAAAGATCCACTAGATTCAAATTTATTAGCCTCCATGCAAATAGTTTCTACCTCTTGAATACCTAATTTGACCACCCGTTCATAGAAATTGGCTAAAGCATCCACAAAACCCAAGGATGCTGATTGTTGGATCTGTGTCCATTCATCCATTAATTGTTCATCAATATTATGTACCAAAGGTTGTACTTTGAATCTTAAGCCATGTGGTGTGATTTTTTTTGAGTTGGTAAGCCTTGAACAGGCAAATGCCA